>NW_007726439.1:524540-526170 GCF_000696425.1 Galeopterus variegatus
AATAAAATGGGAAAACTGATAATCCATCACTTACTATATTGCTATGTATCATTCCATTTTACTACTCATGTATGATCACTATCATTTGTCTATTTGCCTAGCTGTCTTCGTAAGCTATTTTTTTTTACATAAATGGAACAATTGCACATGTATATATTATTTTTAATTTGATTCTTTCATTTAACAACATATCACAGGCATTTTTCAGATCAGTATTTATTGTGACACTATTCTTCTTAATGGGTACATAACATTTATTGAATAGATGTNATGGCATCCAGAGACCATCCTCCCCAAATCTCTCCTTTTATTTCTACTTTTTAATTAATTTTAAAAATTTATTATTAACATATTTGTTCTTACAAATTGTGATATTTCTTTATCTCCTTTACCTGACCTATCACTTTCCAAACACCCTCTCTCCCTGCCCGCCATCTCTAGTATCCTTAGGTTTGTTTTCTCCTTCTGAAAGTTCAACATATGGATGCAAGGTTGGTTCAACATTCACAAGTCAATAAATGTGATACACCACATCAACAAAACCAAGGACAGAAACCATATGATTATCTCAACTGATGCAGAAAAAGCATTCGAAAAAAACCAACATCCTTCATGATTAAGACTCTCAGCAAATTAGATACAGAAGGAAATTATCTCAATATAATAAAAGCCATTTATGACAAACCAAATCTCTCCTTTTAAACAGAGACATTAATTTATGTTCTTGGAGCACACAGCCAGAGAGTTTTGGCAGAGCTGGTCTGTAGGTTGGCTCTGAAGGAATATAAGAGGGGCTGAGTTCTGGAGTCTTGTCATTCAGTGTGGTCTATAGGACCAACAGCATCAGCATAGAAATACAGAATCTCAGGCCCCAGCCCAGACCTGCTGAGTGAGAGTCTGTATTTTAATAAGTTGCCTAGGTGAGTTTGAGAAGCACTGGCTAAGGCCTCCATAAACATGGAGTGATCTTGGATAAATTACTTCACCACACGGACATGTCCACAATTGTAGAACGGGTTCCTACTTTATATGTACCACGCAGGGTTGTTACATAGATTAAAAGAGTTAATATATACAAAGAGCTTAGAATAACAGCTTAGAATTGAGCAAGACCTTGACAAATATAGCTCTTGAACATGTGACACCAGACTGAAGAGTAAGATGTGTTGTTGGGATGGCAGACAGCCACCTGCAGGGCAAAACTGCACATAGGTGTGTTCTTGTGAGCCAAAGCCTGAAAACTGAGTTTGGAGATTTATTTCAAAGAGTTTGTTTTATTAATGTGTGACTCTTTCACCTAGGGAAGCTGCATCTATTTGTGGTCATCTTGAATCATGATAAAGCCACATCATCCTCCGCAGCTGGGCGTGGGGAAGTGTGAAGCCCCATTCTCTCCAACAAGCATTCACTGAAGCTCCTTGTGCTGCCAGCTGCTTAGCTAGAAATAGGGATAGCAGAGATGAATGTCCCAAATCACGGCCTTGAAGAGCTTGCCCCATTACCTGTGGGATTATGTAATCAGCTGAGAAGCCTAGAACTGGTTATTTTTTGAAAAGTTCTATACCACAGAATAAAATGGGAAAACTGATAATCCATCACTTACTATATTGCTATGTATCATTCCATTTTA
>NW_007726439.1:527392-546460 GCF_000696425.1 Galeopterus variegatus
TCGCTCAGCCAGTGAGCGGGAACTGGTCCATATGTGGGATCCGAACCCTCGGCGGGAGCGCTGCCGCGCACATTTATCTTTTCTTCATGTTAATTATGGTCAGGATCCTCTTTTCTCATTATTAGTAATATACAGTATAATATTATTAGCTCTACTCAGCCTACAACACCAGAACTACTTCTTCCTGTCTACATGTAACTCTGTACCCATTAATCCACCTCTCCCCCTTCCCCGCATCCCTCTTTTCTTCCTGGCCTCTGATAACTATTATTCTACTCTCTGCTTCTACCAAACAAAAAGATTCTGCTCCAGTTTATATGCCCATTAATAGGCGGTACTTCTAAAAGTTCGTGGAAAAACAAAATTAAAAGATAATATAAATCTTTCCATGAACTTTTGGAAGTACCCTCACACTATATAAAAGTCCCAGCTTTCCCCATGTACTTAGATTTTTTTTTATCAATATGAAGATAAAAATGTTATATTTTATATTTTTATTTCTTTAGTAGGCCGAATACCTTTTTACATGTTTTGGGGCCATTTGTATATCTTACATGAATTCTCTGTTNAGGCCGAATACCTTTTTACATGTTTTGGGGCCATTTGTATATCTTACATGAATTCTCTGTTTCTTTTCCACCATTTTCTTTTTTTTTCCTGTTGATCTTTGTTCTTTTTCTTAGGTTTACAGGCCTTTAATAGTAAGGCCATTAGCCTAATACCTTGTACATAATACAATGTTTTCTCCCTGTCTATCTCTTGTCTTTTAGTTTGATTTTGTTTGTTTACTTCATTTTTGTTATTGCCAGGCATAAGCTTTCATTATTATTATTACATAGTCACATCTGCACATTTTTCTTTTATGGTTTCTGAGTTTCATGTCTTGTTTTTGAAGGACTGGCCCCACCCCAAGATTAAAAAGCTAATACTGAACCTTAAATTCATATACATAAGGGTGATTTGGTTTGTTTCCATAGTAATACTTTATTAAAAAAATATAGCCACCTAGTACCTAGAATTAATAAGCAATATATGGCTGGCCATTTATCTCAGTTGGTTAAAGCACAGCCTTGTAACACCAAGGTCAAAGGTTCAGATCCCTATACTGGCCACCTACCTAATTAGTAAATAAATAAAGTAGGCAGTATATACCTGTAAAATTGTTTGAATGACATCCTTTAAAGGGGAGTTTATTTACTAAAACATTTGTACTCGATTGAGCTCTTCATACTTATAAAACCTCTGTGAGTTTTCCCAGTCACGTCATTCTTTCTTTTTCAAGAGAGAAAACTTGAAAAAAAAAAAAATCTCTTAATATCTTGATGTGCAGCCAGTTAGCTCACTTGGGAGAATGTGATGCTGGTATCACCAAGGTCATGGGTTCGAATCCCCATTCAGGCCAGCTGCCAAAAAAAGATAAAAAA
Organism: Galeopterus variegatus; assembly: GCF_000696425.1. Classification (NCBI taxonomy): domain Eukaryota; kingdom Metazoa; phylum Chordata; class Mammalia; order Dermoptera; family Cynocephalidae; genus Galeopterus; species Galeopterus variegatus. Next base: position 528,817 of record NW_007726439.1, read on the forward strand.
AAAAAAAAAAGGAAAACATCTCGATGTTCAACCTGTGTATTGATGGAGGGTTCTTGCTTTTTTGGTGTTGAGCAGGTGCCGAGCTTCTTGCTTGCAGAAATCCATATCTTACCTTCTGCCCCGACTGCATCTAGGATAGGGCTTGTCTGGTGAGTGTTCCCAAATGTTGCCTTGGAAATACAGCTGCTGCATATCTGGGGACTCTGGAGCAGAAGAGGCCTCCCGTGGAAGTTACCACAAGGAAGCAATGAGATGGCACAGTTTAGGGAAGTAAAAATTAATGACGGATGAAACTGGCTCATTTCAGAAACCACATCTTGGGCAGAAGCAAACTCCTCGGCTCCTGCTTCTGCAGCCTGGCCCAGCCTGCACTTCCCTGAGCTGCCTTCCTCCAGCTGGCCTCAGTTGCCCAGCTTTGGCAACAAGAGGACCTTTTTAAGGCAAAGACTTTTTGCAGTCCTTATGGTCTTCCTCCTTGAATATTCTGAATGACTCCAAGAAACCAAATCACAAGACAGAGTTTCAGAAGACCAAAACAGTCTGCTGCATGATTTCTCAAGGTGGTCATGGTACTTACTAGACCCCATGTGTGTTGGTAGAGGCAATGTGCCAGCTTCGTGGAGTGGGCACTGAGCAGCGTGAAGCACCTGTAAACTAGTCCAAAAATGGCTTGGGGATCCAGCTGATGCTTACTTGTTGATCTCAGCCGTAGGTGGGCATAGAGGCTTTGGGGATAAAGCGCTGGGGCAATTTGGAAACCACAGAGAATTCTGTGTCTCCGGGCTGATCCCTCAACCCAGGACTGCCTTCCCATTTCTGTGTGGGGGCATCACAAAGCCTTCTGTGCTTGAAAATATCTTTGCTCCCTACTTCCTTCTCACCTCTAGCTGGCTAAATTGCTTTCTACTTGAACGTCTACTATCAAAGCAGCTCTGGGGAAGTAGATGGGGGTGATAGAAAAGAGGGAGAAAGTTAATAAAAAGTAAAGGTGAATCGGGAGGAGACAAGGAACTTCTGAACATTCACAGGAAACTTCTGAACATTCACAGGAAAAAGCAGGAGTCCCACTGAGAACCAGGTAAATGATGCAGACAAGCAATTCACAGAATGTATCGGTCTCTTAGGGCTGCTGTAACAAAGTACCACAGACTGGGTGGCTTAGAACAACAGAAATGCATTGTCTTGTAGTTAGGAGGCCAGAAGTCCAAATTCAAAGTGTTGGCAGGGCCACGCTCCCTCTGAAACCTGTAGAAGAATCCTTGCTTGCCTCTCCCAGCTTCTGGTAGCTCCTGGGCTTGTGGCGTTGTTGTTCCAGTCTGCACATGGCAATCTCTCTGTATCTCTTCACGTTGTCTTCTCTCTGTGTGTATCTGTTTCTTTGTTCAAACTTCCCCTTTTCATAAGGACATCAGTTATATTGGATTAGAGTCCACCTGAATGATCTCATTTCGACTTGATTACCTCTGTAAAGGCCTTATTTCTAAATAAGGTCACATCCGAGGTACTGGGGGTTGGGACTTTAACATATCTTTTTTGGGGGGGCGGGGAGGGTGACACAATTCAACCTATAACAAAGNACAGCTGCTGCATGTCTGGGGACTCTGGAGCAGAAGAGGCCTCCCGTGGAAGTTACCACAAGGAAGCAATGAGATGGCACAGTTTAGGGAAGTAAAAATTAATGACGGATGAAACTGGCTCATTTCAGAAACCACATCTTGGGCAGAAGCAAACTCCTCGGCTCCTGCTTCTGCAGCCTGGCCCAGCCTGCACTTCCCTGAGCTGCCTTCCTCCAGCTGGCCTCAGTTGCCCAGCTTTGGCAACAAGAGGACCTTTTTAAGGCAAAGACTTTTTGCAGTCCTTATGGTCTTCCTCCTTGAATATTCTGAATGACTCCAAGAAACCAAATCACAGGACAGAGTTTCAGAAGACCAAAACAGTCTGCTGCATGATTTCCCAAGGTGGTCATGGTACTTACTAGACCCCATGTGTGTTGGTAGAGGCAATGTGCCAGCTTCGTGGAGTGGGCACTGAGCAGCGTGAAGCACCTGTAAACTAGTCCAAAAATGGCTTGGGGATCCAGCTGATGCTTACTTGTTGATCTCAGCCGTAGGTGGGCATAGAGGCTTTGGGGATAAAGCGCTGGGGCAATTTGGAAACCACAGAGAATTCTGTGTCTCCGGGCTGATCCCTCAACCCAGGACTGCCTTCCCATTTCTGTGTGGGGGCATCACAAAGCCTTCTGTGCTTGAAAATATCTTTGCTCCCTACTTCCTTCTCACCTCTAGCTGGCTAAATTGCTTTCTACTTGAACGTCTACTATCAAAGCAGCTCTGGGGAAGTAGATGGGGGTGATAGAAAAGAGGGAGAAAGTTAATAAAAAGTAAAGGTGAATCGGGAGGAGACAAGGAACTTCTGAACATTCACAGGAAACTTCTGAACATTCACAGGAAAAAGCAGGAGTCCCACTGAGAACCAGGTAAATGATGCAGACAAGCAATTCACAGAATGTATCGGTCTCTTAGGGCTGCTGTAACAAAGTACCACAGACTGGGTGGCTTAGAACAACAGAAATGCATTGTCTTGTAGTTAGGAGGCCAGAAGTCCAAATTCAAAGTGTTGGCAGGGCCACGCTCCCTCTGAAACCTGTAGAAGAATCCTTGCTTGCCTCTCCCAGCTTCTGGTAGCTCCTGGGCTTGTGGCGTTGTTGTTCCAGTCTGCACATGGCAATCTCTCTGTATCTCTTCACGTTGTCTTCTCTCTGTGTGTATCTGTTTCTTTGTTCAAACTTCCCCTTTTCATAAGGACATCAGTTATATTGGATTAGAGTCCACCTGAATGATCTCATTTCGACTTGATTACCTCTGTAAAGGCCTTATTTCTAAATAAGGTCACATCCGAGGTACTGGGGGTTGGGACTTTAACATATCTTTTTTGGGGGGGCGGGGAGGGTGACACAATTCAACCTATAACAAAGGGGAAGAATTTCAAAAAGCTGACAAGCTTATGAAGAGATTTGTTAGGTTCATGGCTGAGATCCCCATAACGAAGGACAAATTAACAAGAGAAAAGCATACAAATGTCTTTAATATAAGTTTTATGTGACATGACAGCCTTCAGAAATGAAGAGCCAAAGAAGCGGAGAAACCTGTGTTTTTATGCTAAGTTTGATGAAGACGTGCATAGTTGTGGAGAAGTATGATTGGACTTGGACAAAGGGGTGTGATATAATGACAGTAAACTGGGGGGCACTTAGCGAAGTCTGTTTGTTCCCATTCTTTGCTGTGACCCTGTGTCTTTAAGAGATAAGGACATTAGCTTTCTCTGGAAATAGGGAAGATACCTTTGGAAAGAAAAAGTTTTATGACATGCTTCAGGGGAGAAAAGCAAGGGGAAGGTGAGCATGACCTTCCTGCATCTGCTGTTTTCTCAAATGCCAAGGGGCTGTATTTTGGGGTAGATTGTCCTGAACCCCATCAAGATGATTGAAACCATTAGCAATCAGAGAACCGCAAATTAAGACAACACTTTCTGTCCTGGCTGGTTAGGTTACTTGGTAGAGCATGGTCTTGATAACACCAAGGTCAAGGGTTTGGATCCCCATAACAGCCAACCCCCAAAACAAACAAACAAAACAACACTTTACGTCATTAGAATTGCAAAAATTAGAAAAATTGGTGATGCCAAGTGTTGGCTAGAGTGTGAGGACAGAGAAACACTTGTGCCCTGATGGTGGGCAGGAGTGTAGACTAGAGCTGCCATTCTGGAGAACAACCTGGCAGTATATGGTTAAATTAAAAATGTGCCAGCAGTTCGGTTTCTAGGAAGATACTTCAGAGAAATTCTCACACATGTCCTTCATGACATACACCCAAAGATGTTTATTGCAATCTTATTTTTGGAGGCAATTTGGATGTCCACTGGGGGTAAATGTGGGGGATGAGTGATCTAGGGTACTATACGATGGATTAGGTACATACCTAAGAACATGGGCAGATCTTAAGAGCATAGTTTTTTAAAACAAAAACCTTCCCCTCATGCTTCTCCCCTTCAGAAAGAGATATATGACACAATAACTGATAGATAAAAGAAACATATATACATATATCTTGATTGTAGCCTTAGTTATACCAATTTATATACATGATAATGTGTCATAGAGGTATACATCAAGATGTACAAAAAAGAAAAAAGAGTGCATGCAAAAACTGGTAAAATCTGCATAAGATCTGTAGCCTAGTTAATTGTCTTATGCCAATGTCAATTTCCTGGTTTTGATAACGCACAATAGTTATGTAACATTGGGGGAAACCAGGAGAAAGCTTACAGGGAACCTCTCTGCACTTTTTTTGAGATGTCTTTTTTTTTTTAATGTGATAAAATGCACATAACTAAAGTTCACAATTTTAACAATATTCTTATTGGTAAATTGTACAAAATATATAATTTATTATCTTTTTAAAATGTTTAGCTCAGTGGTATTAAGTGCATTCACATTGTTGCGTAATCATCACTACTATCCACCTCCAGAACTTTTTCATTTTCCCAAACTAAGACTCTGTATCCATAAAACAGTGACTTCCCATCCCCCCTCCTCCAGCCTCTGGTAACCACTATTCTTTTTTTTCCCTTTTTGTCTTTTTTCGTGACCGGCAACGGATCGCAACCCTCAGTGTCGCACCTGTACCGGACTGGGACCGGCCATGGGATCGCAACCCTCGGTGTTGCTCCCGCCCCTCGCTCAGCCAGTGAGCAGCTGGTCTGTATGAGGGATCTAAACCCTCGGCGGGAGCGCCACCGCGCTTCCCAAGCGGCACACAATAGCAGTGCGCCACCGGGCCGGCCCCTGGTAACCACTATTCTACTTTTTGTCTGAACTTGACTATTCTAGGTACCTCATATAAGTGAAATCATACAATATTTGTCTTTATGTATCTGATTTATTTCACTTAGCATATGGTAATTCTATGTTTAACTTTCTGTGGAAACATCAAACTTTTCCACAGTGGCTGTACCATTTTATATCTCTACCAGCAGTGCAGTTTCTGATTTCTCCACATCCTCACGTATTCTCACACTTATTTTCTGGTTTTTTTTTTTTTTTTGTTTGTTTGTTTGTTTTGATAATAGTCATCTTAATGGGTGTAAAGAGGTACCTCATTGTGGTTTCAATGTGCATTATCTAATGACTACTGATGTTGAGCATATATTCACATGCCTCTCTGTACTAGTTTTGTTTTCTTTTTTTTTACAAATTCTTGTGTCTATAATTGTTTCAAAATAAAAACCATACATATATACACATGCACATACCACACAATAATACCATTTTGAAAGAACATATAAAAATAAAAAAATACACATTAAACAGATTAGAATGGTTGCCTGTGGGGAAAGTGAATGGGGTTTGGAGATAAAGAAAAAAAATAAACAAAGCAAAAGAGGGCATTGAGAGACCAAGATGATAATGTGCCATGAACTGAAGAGTAGTATAATTAACTCAAACCTTTGTGAATTAAGTCCAGAAAGGAAAAATAAAATAAAAGGGAAGGCAAGGAGGCAGGAAAAACAGTTTTTTAAGCCTACCGTCATTTCTGGTCCTGCCCTCTCCTTACCCTTCACTGCTGTTTGCTATTTGGAAAACCAGTTCATTGCCTTTAGATGCAGGCCTCCTCCCACTGCCCTCCCTGGCCCCATGAAAGAAATCCAAGTTTAGCTGATGCAGAGGTGGGTAAGTCTCAGTGGTCCAAAGAAGATTTGGCAGGTATCAACAGCCACTTTCCTTTCCTCCCCTTTGCACAACTTGCTAGATGTATGGCCTTGGGCCTCAGTTTGCTCTTGAGGAAAATGCTGGAATTCATCTTCTCTAAGGACCTCTGCTATGGGCCAAATGTGTTTCTCCATATTTCATGTATTGGAAATTTGATCTCCATTGTAACAATGTTGAGAGGATGGGAAACCAAATTATCATGGTATTTGAAAGGTGGGGCCTTTGAGAGGTGATTGGATTGTGAAGACTCTGCCCTTGTGAATGGGTTGATCCATTCATGGAGTAATGGGTGTGGTTCTGATGGCTTTACAAAGAGGGGAAGTGAGGAGGTGAGTTCTCTCTTGCTCTTGCTGTCCTTGCCATGTGATGCCCCGTGTTGCCCTAGAGAGTCACCCCACCAAGAAGAAGGCCCTCGCCAGATGCGTTTCCTGGACCTTGGATTTCCAGCCTCCAAACTGTAAGAAATAAATTTTGTTTCTTTATAAATTACTGTTTTGGGTATTCTAAGCAACAGAAACAGACTAATACACCATCCTTACTGCCACACTCTCTGACATGAAAGTGCTCCGTGCAACCTTGACCTCAGTCAACTCTCCCGGGGCCCAGCAGAATGGCTGCTGTCCAAGTGTTGCTGCCAGAGTTAGTAATGTAACCTGTTGGTAGGGACCCCCCTCATTTGCAGGTGGAAAGAGTGAACAGGATGTTCTCCAAAAGGTGACCTCAGTTGGTCTAAAACCCAGAGAGGAAGTCAAGGAAGGTTAATTTTTCTCAGGAAGTTGCCACTTGGACAGCTTCAACCTTCTCTTTGGCATTTCAGCACTTTCAATACCAATTTGAGACCAGGAGGAGGAAATTTCTTAAGGTTGTTGTCAATTTTTAAAAATCCAAACAAAACTCAGAGAAGGTTGAGCCAAAGATTGTAGGTTGTGGAGAGGAGAGTGGAAAGCCTGTTTTGTTTTAACTCCATTTAAGTACTTGGCTTTTAAAAATAAATACCACTAACAGCACTTGCCAGAAATCAACTTCAATAGCACATATGTGTCAGTCTCAGCCCAAAGTGCCACATTGGAAAGGCTGACAACTCTTCTAAGAGCAATTTCCCTCACTGGGATGTGTGAGAGAAGACTGATTTCCATTATTTACATTACAGCAGAGACACTTTCCCATTCTTTTTCACTTAGGAAAAAAGGAGCTAGAAATCTTTTAATTAAACAACTTGTTTGTTTTGTTTTCTTTTCTCAGTGACTACTGCCCCAAGGAACCAGCACCCGGGGAGGGTGTGGCAGAAGGTGGGGCTTTGTCCTGGCCAGTGGCTCAGTGGTGTGGTGGCAGAACTTATCTCTCTGAACCTGCAAAACAACTTGGCTCCAAAGTCACCTTAGTCAAAGTCAATTTGCTCCGGAGGAAACAGATTCAAAGATCAGAGGCACCATTTCTCATGGAAATCTACAAGTGATTAATGCTGCCTAGGAGGGCACCCCTTTTTCTTAGCGTCAGCCCTCAGATTTAGAGCAACAAGCAACATTGGCTAGAGGGGAAAATAAAGAAGTTGAGGAATTCAAACTCCAGTTCCTAATTCAGGAGACAGCCTGTTTTCAATATATCAATCAGTACTTGTTGGTTTTTTGCCACTTAAAAACTGCAAAAATAAAATGTTAAAAGAGAAAGAGAGATATTGTTGGGAAAAAAAAAAACCCGTGGGTTGTTTTTAACTTATCTCCTCAATTTAACAGTCTCCGGTGCTACTGGGAAACGTAAATGTGCATGTATGCTAGGTACATTTAAGCAAGAATAGAACAAAATTGCCATTTGTTTACAGCAACTTGATATGACTCCTACCTATGCTGACACACAAGGAAATGAACCAAAAGCTGTATTGGCTGGAATTTGCACCAATCAGACCCTGCAGTTCTTAGGAAGCGTGACTTTAGGTCAGCAGACATGGCACAGGCAACCTTGGCTGAGGGGCAAAGAACTGTAGGGCAGACTGTCAACAAGTGCATGCACACACGCACAGACACGCCCCTTTTGTGCACTGCTTGGCATAGTCCAACTCAGTAAAATGCTTCCAGTATTCTATTTGATTCCTCTGTGAAAATGGCACTCAATATCACTAGGGGAGGGCGCAGCGCAAAGCTGCTTAAGTGGGATCCATCAAAGGCTGCAGGAGTATATGCTCTTCTGAACACAGGCTCCCTGAAGAAAAGGGAGGAAATCCTGTGGTTTCATAGTTTGGGAGGGGCTGTATCCTTTCTGTCCTCTAGGAAGTGCCGGGTGCTCATTAGCCTACTACCGTGTTGGAAGTCCTGTTAGCAAAGAATTCTGTTTAACTTTGAGATGGTTTGTAGAATAGTCTTCCAGGAAGCAGCAGTTTGCAAAATGCTCTTGGGGGATTGGGGATGGGGGAGTTTCCTGAGCTCAAGAAAAGTAACTACTCCCTATAAAGTGGCCAGATGTGTAGCCAGGCCAGAAATCCAGTCCTACTTTTCCTTCCTGCCTTGGTGAGGAATGAGGCACAGGAGAAAGGGATCCCAGAAGACTGGTGTCGCCTAGGCAGGGATTCCTGGGTGATGGTTTTACAGAGGGCAGTTCACACCTGAGATAGATGGGAGGCACCTCCAGGAGCCCTAACTGCCATCTTTTGTTCAGCCCTGACTGGGAGAGTTTTCCACGAAGTTTGTCAGGAAGCTTTGTCTGAAGGCGAGTGTTTGAACTCTCTGTAGAATGACCAACTCTTCCCAGTTGTCCCAAACTCTCCTAGTTTTAGCACTGAACGTCTCGAATTCTAGAAATCTCCTCAGACCTGGGCAAACCTGGACATTTGGTCACCTTAGCTCTCTTAGGAAAAAAGCAAAGCATTCAATCCTATATGGTTTTGAAAAAAAAAAAAAAAAGAACTAGAGGTTTGCCCCAGGAGCTGTGCCAGATAAAGATTACCTTTATCAAATGGCAACTCCTTCTCTGTTATTTTTGTTACCTCTTAATCTGTTTCCTGGTAGTAAATCTCCCTGAAGGAAAATGGACTGTGGGCTTGCTTGGAGCTGGGGAGGGCGTGGTAGCTGGCTGGGTACAGCTGGCTCAGAAGAGAGGGGATCTCTTCAGGCTAGAGTAGTTGAGGACAGCCTGGAACAAGACAGCAAAGCAGGCTCCAGCCGGGGGCCTGTGGGAAGGAGGAGCCAGGAATGTGGCATCTGGTCTGGGCCCTAAAGGGCCTGAGGTGGTTTCCTCACAACGAGCTTAATTAATTCCGTGCTCTGCTCTTTGTTGGGAGGGAGCAAAGACCTGGGAAAAACAAGAAAATGTGTCCCTGGCTCTTTCCACACCACACTTCTTTTCATTCCCTCTTTCCTTCCTCCCTTCCTCCCTGCTTTCTTCTTCACCTTCCATCATTTTTATTTTCCTTTCTTTTCTAGGGCCTAACTTTAGGAGTCCCACTATCTTCAAGCCCAAGTGCCACTACCGCCCCCTTGTGTTTCCTTGATGGAAGGACTCAGTCCCAGGACTGCCCACACGACCAAAGATGTACAAACGTCTCTGAGTGGAGCTGAAGGGCAGGCTGATTACATAGGGCTGGCAAAGGAAATACATGACAACAGAGGCGAAATTCAGATGAGGTGGCCTGACTAGCATCTGGGAAGCCATACTATCTCGGTTAACTGAGGAATTCCCTAGGAGAGAACACCTTGATCTTGTCTATGTATAAAGAGCTAGGGAGGGTCTTTACAGATTTGATAAGCACACAAGGGTAGGGACTGTGCCTGTCTTAACACTGAATTTTTAATGCTTATCACAACACCTGGCTATGAGATCTATACGGGAGTCAGATTCATATCAAAATTACATTATATTGTAATTATATATGCACATATAATAATATGTATTATGTTTTTACTATGTACTAGGCACTGTTTTGAGTATCTTAAATGTATTATTTTATGTATTTGTCACACGCACCTTATAAATCATTACCCCCATTTTAAAAACAAGGAAAGAAAGGCAGGGGTTAGGTAACTCACCAGGGTAAGCGGCAGAGTCAGGATTTGAATCCAGGCTCTTTTGATACCAAGCTCTCTCATGGACTCTTCCATCATTTCTCTAAAATTTATATGCATCTGTATTTCATCATAGTGCAAGAGCATCTGCTGTCAGCACAATAAAATGCACTTTTTAAGCTAGAAAAATGGTGCATTATGGGCATTATGCTTTATATTTGAGTACTCAAAAGTATCCAGGATTCCTTAATACGTTTAACTACTAAATACCCCCATCAATAATGTGTACCCTATAGAGCAAAGGGTAATGTTTTGAAAAGTATTAATGTGCATTTCTCTTTTGCCTTTCTGAGTACCAGGTTTTGGCCTAGTTGGCAGCATTTGCCTGAGGGAAAGGAGAGGGAATGCACAGGACAGGGAAATTTGGTATATTACAGCGTGAATGCAGAGAAAGACAATACAGTTTCAGCCTCTGATGTGTGGAAAAGAATTAAGGTTTTTCCAATTGATCCCCCCTCTAACCCCCTGCCTCACACCTTTAACATAGCAAGGCCCATCCTGGATAACGCAGCTCATATAGTTTTCTTGCTGGGGAGATCATGATATGATAGTGAAAACTTGAGATTTATTGTTAGAAGATGAAAGCTTGACTCTTCTGGCCCCAGGGTATTGAGGAGAACAGGCCTGGAGAGAGAGAGAGGAGACCAAGCATGGGTTTTGTAAGCACAATTTTTGCCTCATTTGGCTTTGGTTCAAGGAGGCGAAGGGAAAAAGCCAAGGGTAGAGGAGGGGCTCTTCTAAACCAAAATGCTCATTAAGCCCCTGACCATCTCTGTGGATCATTTCTCACATCTGCACAGCTCAACCTGGGAGGCAGCCATGCCAACTGCACTGGCAGTAGAGAGAGAGGCCCCGGGTTGCACTATCACGGGCTGCTCTCAGATTCCCATTGCATGGTTGCTGAGGTGCTGAGAACTGTGGGACCTGTCCCAGGCCCACAGTGGTAGGGTTAAGGGATTTCAGAGCTGAGGGTGGAGTTGGTGGTGGTCTGTGGGAGCAGAGGACCAACTGGGTGGAGGATGGGCCAGAGGCTCAGGGGTCTACAGCAGTGAGGGTTGAGTGAATTTGGGGGGAGGGGGCAGGCAGTGAGCTAGACTGGGACACCAAAGTGGTGCCTTAACCAAGAAATCAGATCCTGATTTACACTAGTTGCAGAATTCAGTTTTGAATGCTGGCAAAACAAGGAGTCACCCCCCACCCTGCAAATGCCCAGGTTTTGCCTACAAAACCTGGAGGAGGTCAGAGCTGTATGAGAGCCTGAGCATCCTTGTCCAAGAGGTGCAGGATACTTCCCAAAGCATTTTTTGCACCACCAAATTGAATTTAGTTTTAAACCGGTTTGGACACTTTGTTAAAATTTTTTAAATCATAAAAATCACAGGAAGGTAATTTTTTGTGATTACTTATGAACCAGATTACTTATTAGCAAAATGAAAAATTACATAATCTCTGTGTCCAGGTTAGAGTTGGCAATCCTACAACAATATATACATCCAGGCAGTCACATCAAGAATCATGCCTATATTGATTCTTTTGTTTTCACTCTGAGTTGTGACTTTATTCCCTCAATTATCTGCTTTGCTAGCTTCCTCAAGGTGATAGCTGTCCATACTGAAGAGAAAAGCTGTGGTCAAGGGCCATTGGATTGACCTGAGAATAGGCTAAGTAATTACAATACCCCTAACTTGCTAACTGCTAATAGGCCTCAGCTGCTTCGTTTAAGTAGCAATCTGAATAGGTCAAATATTTACTTATTTAATTTATTTTGAGAAGCCTTTTAAAATTGAGATATAATTCATGTACAGTAAAATTTACTCTTTTAATGTGAACAATCAGTTGTTTTTAGTATATTCACAGAATTGTGTAACCAGTACCACTACCTAATTCCAGAACATTTTTGTCATCCTGAAAAAAAACCCCATACCCATTAGCAGTCACTCCTCATTCCCCCATCTCTCAGCCCTGGCCACCACCAATCTTTCTGTCTCTACAGATTCACCTGTTCTGGACTTTTCATCTAAATGGAGACACATTATGTTCGCCCTTTTGTGTCTGTTTTATTTCAGTTAGCATAAGGTCTTCAAGGTTCATCCATGTTGCTGCTTGCATCAGAATTCCTTTTCATGGCTGAATAATATTCCATTGTATGGATATACCACATTTTGTTTATCCATTTATCCATCAATGTACATTTGTGTTGTTTCCACTTTTGTGGCTGTTATGAATAATACTGCTATGAACATTGGTGTACAAGTTTTTGTGTAAACATATGTTTTCAATTTTTTTGAAACATATACCTGGTAGTGGAAATGCTGGGTCATATGTTACTCTATGTTTAATTTTTTAAGGAACCACCAACTTGTTTTCCAAAGTTACTGTACCATTTTAACATTCCCACTAGCCATGTACAAGGGTTCAAATATCTCTGGCCTGGGCTGTTAGCTTAGCTGGTTAGGGTGTGGTGTCATAACACCAGAGTCAAGGGTACAAATCCCCATACCAGCCAGCTGCCAAAAAAAAAAAAGAGAGATTAAAAATAAATTCTCCACATCCTTGCCAACACTTGTTATTGTCCATCTTTTTGATGGTAACCATCCTATTGGATATAAAGTAGTATTTTGTATCAGTTATCTTTTTGAAGTTTTCCAATAATTAACCTTTTGGGTGGTCTGCGGACATTTCTGTAAGATTCTCTTATTCTGCTTGACATTGTTTCATGATGTCTTTTTTCTTTTAGCTTTTCAGTTTACTGATATTATACCTTTCAGGGCTCTACTATAAACATGTATATCTAGACTTTTAAAGCAAGTGACTAATCATATAACTTTATAAATGGAGTAAATTTAATTGCTTTATATATGGAACTATTTCTTTATTTTTAAAAGCCCCCGAATAAAGTTACCGCAGGTCTCTAGTGATTCCCTCTTTGGTGGCACAGGGTAATTTTTGTGTCCTGTCACTCTCTGTATGACAGATGTGTGTCCAAACCTTACTCTGTTAATAACTTTACTTTTTAATTGAACTTTTACCCGTCATGGACTGACGGGCAGGTTGTATAGCTGATTCGGAGTTAATTACATCTGCCATTATTTTTTATTTGCAGTGCCTGAGCAAGCAGTAAAACAGAAAGTTAAGATGCATTTGCAGTGGGACCATGACTCAATTAGTGTGTTTGAGTAATAGGCAATAGTAATTAAGGTCATGGCAATCTCAATAGCAGCATTATGTGGTCTCCTGGCTTCAGCAAAGGCTATTTACAACACATCTCCAGGGAGGGGGTTGAAGGGAGACAGAACATGCCAAGCGGAGACTCTCTCCTTGATATCTCTTGCAAATTAGGAGTAGAAAATCTTGAGAATATCCTTAGTAATTTTTCAACATCAGTTCATCAACTTCCATGTCAGAAGCTTTAAATTCAATGTAAAACTCATAGGTTCTACAAGGTTATGTTTTTAGTCCAGTTAACCTTGTCTGTGAAAAGCCAGGCTCCTGAGACTGAAAGCCAAATGCAAACATTAACATGTACCTGCACAGCAGAATATGCAGGGGGAAATTAATAGCCCTTTCAATACTGGCTTTGCAATCCTAAGCCTATAAAATTCCTTCCAGTACTAGTGTGAATGTGCCCAACTTAAGGATAAGAAAATTGAGGCACAGTGTGGGCATGTGACTTGGGTGTGATCCCTTTAAGAAGAGCCCTGGGTCAGGCATCTGGTTCTCATTTTAGATTTTAGCTGCTCATATCACCATCTCTTCTGAACTTCAAGTACTTGCACTGTTGCCTCTGCCTGATAATTTATGCTGGTGATAGAAAATATCTCTAGAAAACTGAAAATAAAAGATGAGACATGGTGAACATTAGGATCAAGAAGGGCTGCAAGAAAGAGGAGGCCCAAATTCATGCTCTGAGTGCTGTTGAAATGGACATCAAACCATCCTTGAAAGTAAGGAGAGGTTATTAGACGAAAGAGAAGTTTTGGGGATAGACTAATTATGTAAGAATCATCATGTTCCTCCTACATCCTGACCTCCTTACAGTTCTAGTCACCCAGAAGGATGGTCCTTGCCCAAGCTCAGGGCAATACAGTAGTTTATCTAAGCATACTTCTCTGTGCCACCTGTGGATATACCTCCTCCCCAGTTTGCAGTGATTCTGCTTGGAATCTTGAGTCTCACAGAAAAGGCTCAGTGGTGGTCACCTTTGCCATAATGTCAGTAAAACTCATCTGGAAGGTGCACTTTGACACATGGAGGCATACTTTGACATGGAGACTAGCATGCAGGAAGTTTACATGGGAATGCTTTCAGAATGAACACTGATGGAGACAGGGAAGGAAGCAGGATTGGGCAGAGGGAGAAGTTGGGTAGTGCAGTCTCCAGAAGACCTCAGTCATACAGAAGACCATGGGATGCTCTGGCATTGGGATAGCCCTTTCAGAGTAGTTTTAAGCTAGAGTAAGAGTGTTGGACCTTCATATCCCTGCATGAGTCAGTGCCTGAATGAAGGCTGCCAGGTGGGGAGTTCAACCTTGAGCAAAGAGGTGCAACATAGGAAAGGGTGTGGCCATTAGCAAGGCCACTCTCCTCAGCCAAGTGACTTCTGGAGAGGGTGAAGAGCTGAGGGCTGTCAGCAGGCAGCACGTGCAGCAGCTGTGCGAATAAGTCCTTCAGTGATGAAGAGAAATTTGGGGGAAGGAAAGAAGGAAGGAAGGAAGGAAACAGATTTTCTCCCTGTTGCTCATCCCATGGCATAGACAGTGAAATACAATTTCAGAAAGAAAATTTCTGCATTTCCTAGTCCTCCAGGGTGTGCCAGTAACAGCAACTGTTCCTTTTAACTTCTCTCTGTTCTGTGGTTACAACAGTTATCTCCTCCTCTAGACTAAGATTTTCCTCTGTACTTTCACAGGCCTCCTGTTATTCCATTATTTTTATTATGGTAAATCACCAATATGGAAGATACCGAATATGGAAAACTGAACTTCTGGAAAAGTCCACCTACTCACCAGTGGAGAAATTAATCTCAACCCGATTATTTTCTTACTTTTTTCTACTTAAGTGTTTATTCTTCTGGGATTTCAGGTCCATGTTGGGGCCACTTAGAGGACAGTTATTGACACACAATCAGAGGACAGACATACTGCAACCCCCCAGCCCCATTCTGAACATCCCAATAACTGTTGATGCCACATCAAGCCCTCCCCTGCATCTGAAGTAGGCTTATAATGTGGGGAAATGAAACCATCAATTCAACTTTAGCAATTACCAAACACCTTATACATCGAAGGACCCAGCCAAGGGAATACAGACGTACCAGGATGTACAAGCTGTCCTCTATTCTCTCTGAAAACTTTTGCTTCAAATGGATTAAAGATGGCTATGCATAAAATAGATATATGTCTAGTCAATTTGTGATAAGTCCCCAATTCTTAATACAGATGTGTGCTTTAGAAATTAAGAGAGAGGCCAAGGAGGACTTGATGAAGTGGGGTTTGAAACAGGGGTAGATTTTCTATTTTTAAGAGAGAGGGGACTTCAGAATAGGCAGTCCCCAACATCACTCTCTCTCACAAATCAACCAATTTACAACTATTAAAAAGCAACAACAGCCAAGCTGGGACTGCTAGAGCTCAGGGAAGAGGAGGAGAAACCTATGGAGCATGTGAAGGTGGAGAAGCCATGATGAGAGAAAGAAAAAACTTCTGTGACTGTTTCAAATCCCTGCCATTTCCAGGCTGGAGCTGCTTAGCCCATGGAGCAGGAACTGGCATAAGCCACTGCTATGCCCTTTGGATGAAGTTGCTTGGAGGCAGCAGGGGAGAAGAGGGCCTTGGTGGCCCCCAGACCAGCAAGAACACTAATAGGGTTACTGTGGACCCACATAGGACTAAGCCACTGCTATGCCCTTTGGATGAAGTTGCTTGGAGACAGCAGGGGAGAAGAGGGCCTTGGTGGCCCCCAGACCAGCAAGAACACTAATAGGGTTACTGTGGACCCACATAGGACTAAGGAGCCAGAACAACTGAAAAGAAGGAGCCACTCAGAGGCTGGTGAGTCATCGCAAGGGACCTGAGCATGGCCCGTCCCATTGGAAGTGTTTGAGCACGGGTGGTGGGGGAGATGGGTCCACCAGGGGAACACTGGGACCCAGCACAGACTGCTGATCTGCCCCCAATCAGTGTAGGACCACTCAGAGGAGACTGGTCAGGACTATAGAATTGCATGAGGTGCAGTTTGATGAAAAGACTCAGATCCAGGGCAGAGTTTCTACACAACACAGGTGCACTGGATCTCACAAGAACTGTAAGTACCTACAAAGTCAACCATTGAAATCTGAGCTGCACAAAAAGACTTCCCTAGGGAATCAACAGCAAAGCAGCAATTTAGCCCAACCACAGAGCTCAAGTACTGGTCCCCACAGGAAGACCCCCCCCCATTTTAGAAGGAAACAAAAGACAACAAATTAGTTCCAGTGCAGAGTTTAAGTGGTGGGGACAGCAAATAATCCAACACAGAACAGAAAGAAAAAACAAAGTTCCACAACCAGAGACAAAATTTGGTATTAACTACCTAAGGTCTTACTTCACCAAAGGACACTTATAATACCTAGAAGAACTAGAAGTCCCCTGGGCTACCAAACCAGAAAGGGGGGAGGGGTGGGGACCTTGGCCACACCCCCCCAACATGTGCAACCAGCCCAGTGAGGACCACCGAGCTACTGCAGGAAGCACTCTAGGCTCTCCTGATCTGGGGCAGTGGATAGCTGAGGGTCTTGGCCACACTCCCTGACACCGGCAACTAGGCCAGCGACAACCACCGAGCTGAAGCAAGAAGGGCCCTAGTTCCTGAGTTGGGGTCGTGGGGAATGAGGGCTTTTGCCACACCCCCCTGACATCTTCACCCAGCCTGGCAATGACCAAGCCACCACTGGAAGCCCCCTGGACTCCCCTGTGGGAATGAAGGAGGGTGCCACAGGCCTCAATCCTGCCCGTTTCTCCCTTCTTCTTCCATTCCATTTCCTTCCTCTTTCCCGTCTCCTCCTCCCTCCCAACTGCTCCGCAACAACATCGTAGAATGTAAAAAATTGATAATATTAATAAAAATAAATAAATAAATAAATAGGAAAAGAAAGGACGGCATTGGGGGTAGAGGTGAATAATAATGTGAGTAAAAACCTAGAGACAGGAAAGAAAGCAAGCCCAGGGAACAGAGGAGTTCTGCCTGATTCCAATGTAGGATGATATCAGAGCAACAGGATAAAAGCCTACAAAAGGATATTGAGGCAAGATAGTTGGAGATGGTATCAAATGCCAGGGTATTAAAAGATTCTGAGCAATAGGGCTATTGAAAGATTCTAAGCAATAGGGGTTGGCTGTGTAGCTCAGTTGGTTAGAGCACAGCCTTATAACAGCAAGGTCAAGGGTTTGGTTCCCCATACAGGCCAGCCACTAAAAAGAAAAAAAAAAAGATTCTGAGCAAGAGAGGAACATAATGCAAAGAATGAATAAGAATAGTGATGACATGGGGAATAACAAGGAGGAAGTCCTGAGCGGACGTAGGTCAGCAGAAGGTAGACTATTCAGTTTAGCACCAAATGAGAGAGAGAAGTTGAGAGAAGGTCTAGGTTTAGTCAGCTTAGATATTTTAAAAGAAATATGCACTGGGCCGGCCCCGTGGCTCACTTGGGAGAGTGCAGCGCTGGTAGCGCCGAGGCCGCAGGTTCAGATCCTATACAGGGATGGCGGTGTGCTCACTGGCTGAGCGTGGTGCAGACGACACCGTGCCAAGGGTTACGACCCCCTTACCAGTCAGAAAAAAAAAAAAA
>NW_007726439.1:546946-554356 GCF_000696425.1 Galeopterus variegatus
AAAAAGAAAAGAAAAGAAATATGCACTGGGCCGGCCCCGTGGCTCACTTGGGAGAGTGCAGCGCTGGTAGCGCCGAGGCCGCAGGTTCAGATCCTATACAGGGATGGCGGTGTGCTCACTGGCTGAGCGTGGTGCAGACGACACCGTGCCAAGGGTTACGACCCCCTTACCAGTCAGAAAAAAAAAAAAAAGAAAAGAAATATGCACTGTGCATTTAGCATTCCTTTATATCTTCCTGGGGCCTAAAAGATTATTTATCTTTTGACTTTTAAGACTCCTACTTTTTAATTTAACTTTGGAAATCTTTCAGGAGGGAGTTGGGGGCTCAAGGCACACCACCCCAAAACATTGCACCTTGGCATATTGCATATTTTAAGTGCATATTTTTCCCCTGAAACAGGTCATAAAACAAGAAAGAATTTTCTGACTTTCCCAAGAAGCAGTTCATAAGATCCTCATGTGACAAATTCCTTCCCTATAACCAGAGGAAAGAAACATCCTTATCTCCAAGGACAAGGGGATACAGAGAAGAATCTGAACAAATGTGCCTTGCCAAGCTCCCCCCAGTTTATTACCATTGGAACATACTCTTTGCCTTATCCTATTTCTTGATGACTATCCACTCTTCATCAAACCTACCATAAAAAATACTCATGTTTAACTGTTTCTTCAGATCTGTATATCCTTATGAAGTTTCCTGTGTAACTTAAAACTTACAGTAAATACATTTGTATGCTTTTTCTCTTGGTAATCTGTCTTCTGTTACAAGGGCCAAGCCAATGAACCTAAGATGGGTGGAGGAAAAGATATTTTTACTCCCCTATAGAGTGATCATATATTTGCTAAAAGAAAGGTCACAAGTCTCCTGCACTGTGGGCTAGAAGGTGAGAGGATGAGGTGAGTTCGCACACATTTTCCTTGGAGATGGAAACATTTTCCTGGCCTCTCATAGGGGGTTTTTCTCTATGTTCTTTTAGAAACCTCATCCTCTTCCACTGTAACAGCTATTTTTAATCAATGGAAGTTAAGTGGACACATACATTATATTAGTTTCATAGGGCTGCCATAACAAAACACCACAGACTTGGAGGTTTAAACGATAGAAGTTTATATTCTCCCAATTCTGGAGGCCAGAAGTCTAGGATCAAGGTGTCAGCAGGACTGGTTTCTGGTGAGGCCTCTCCTCCTGGCTTATAGACGCCTGCCTTCTTACTGTGTCCTCACATGGCCTTTTCACTGTGTGTGTGCAGAGAGACAGAGATCCCTGGTGTCACTTTCTCCTCTCATAAGGACACCAGTCCTATTGGATTAGGGCCCTACCTTTATGACCCCATTTAATCCCCCTAAAGTCCCTATCTCCCAATACAGTCACATTTAGGGTTAGAGCTTCAACATATGAATATCAGGGTGGGGCGGCGGACAACAAGTAATTCTATGAGCCCACCACCTCTGATCATCTGAGTACCAGCCCTCGCTTGTTCTAATTTTCAAATTGGTCCTAACCATTATTTTATAATCTCTAAGTCATTGAAGAAGGATAAAGGTGGGTCTTACCTTGGTGGTCCCTCGTGATTTCTGGGAAAATAAAAGGGTAGAGCTTTTCTAATGCCCCTGCTTTCAGGGGACACAGGGCTTAAATGAAGTTCATCAGCACTAATGAAGAGGCCTCTAAGTTATTTTGATTTTTGTTTTTAAGTTTTATTTTTATTGTAAAAAACTTTGTTTAAGGATATGCACATTTATTTGTTCAAATAACAAATACATAAACGGAATAACAGATGAATAACAAAATACTCTGTAGAAAATAGGGCTTCAAATTCTCACAGAAACTGGAGATATAAAACTTTTAAAAATTATTGTAAAAAACTTTGTTTAAGGATATGCACATTTATTTGTTCAAATAACAAATACATAAATGGAATAACAGATGAATAACAAAATACTCTGTAGAAAATAGGGCTTCAAATTCTCACAGAAACTGGAGATATAAAACTTTTAAAAATTACGTATTTCATTTTTATAACCTCTACGATAATTTGAAATAGCTCTCTAAAGTCTTCTGAAAGCATGCAAATAGCAAATTAATTTCAAAAGAGGAAGATGAATAAACTTTTTCAAAGGCAAATTAATTTCTAAGCAAATCAACAACTCCACTTAATAAAAAGAAATCAAGAACAGAAATTAAATTTCTAAGTGTAGCAACATAAATTGCATAAAAAAATCGATAAAACAGAATATAAATACAACCTCTAAATTATTTTGATTTTTTAATCCTTATAATTTTTTTTGAGCATACGCTCCTGATGTATTATCAATTTATTTATAAATTACAAATATATATGTATATTACTATAGTCTTGCTATATTATATTGTAAAATAGACAAAATATTTTTTAAAAAAGTAAAAGTAATTTAAACTTAATAAAGAAAAATAACTGTTGGAATAATTGCTTCCTATACTTCACTTTGGAGACCACTGTCCTCAAGGGTGGCTTGATCAGAGTATAGTGGAAAAAAACTCCAATGGATTTGGAGACACTGATTTAGATCCTGGTTGTCCACTTATCCATTGTGTCATCTCCTCTGAGTTGCTGTGTTTCAGCAAAAAAAAAAAAAACAAACATATCAAGGAACCCTGTTGGGAAAATAGCATCATTTAATCAGGCCCCCTTGCACCTTAGGGCCTGTTGGGGGTGGCACAGAGCATTCTTTGTAAGTACGTTATGTGTGGGTGGAGTTAGTGCATATGGGTGGTGCTGCAGCTGGCTGGTGTCTACTGCCACAGGCAGCCTCCTATGCAACCATGCTCTCCAACCTATGGCTTCCAAGGACCTTTTTGCTGGTTACCTAGCTCATAGACCTGTATGTGAGGGGTCTGGCAACCCAGCCTGGTGTGTGAGGGGTCTGCTGACCCAGCCTGGTGTGTGAGGGATCTGGTGACCCAGCCTGGTGTGTGAGGGAACTGGGGACCCAGCCTGGCATGTGAGGGGTCTGGGGACACAGCCCGGTGTGTGAAGGGTTTGTGACCCAGTCTGGAATGGGCTTTAGGGGTCTGTGGGCACCAGATCCAGCCCTAGCTTGATAATTGGCCCAGTCGGCAGGATTACGGGCAGGTAAAAGAGCAGGATAATTGGCGATGTCGGTAGGATTCTACATTAGCCTAGTGCAACAAACCCCCAGGTAGCTCCAAGGGGCTAACATTCCTGGCTGAGCTTTGGTCTATTTTGGCACCAAATATAACTTGATGACTATACAAAGACTATTGTGCCTTCCAGCAGCATCAACAGAGGGAAGGCAGGCAGGAGAAAAAGTATAGTTGGGGAGTTATATACTATAGAAAGTGGGCCAGGATTTTAATTCTTATCTTTAAAGAGCTTTCTTTAGCATTCAAAGCCAAAGTTTGCTCCTTAGTTATGAAAATTTGTAAGTAGCTACTTGTTGTCAATGACATTAAGGACTATTAGAAAAGGACAGGAGAGTTAAATTTTATTTACTTACTAACGACTCCCTGCTGCAGTAGACTTAGGATGCAAACTGAAGTTGCCTTCCAGTCACTTGGGGGTGAATTAAACCTACCATCCAACAGTGTGGTTTAAACACCCTCACTGTGGCAATAGGGGTTCGTCTTAGTCCTGGGAGGAAGAAGGAAAAAAGGCCAGGGCCTCAGAGTGAAGCATCTATTATTATGCTAGTGTGCCCTGAGCTAGTGTGAGTGGTCACTTCTGTTGACCTGCAAAGAAACTGAGACCAAATACATATGTATAGCAAGGATTTATTGAGCCAATTTGATGATTGCAACCAGGGAGACACATAAATCAGGTAGCCCTGAAAATGTGTTCCAAAGAGGGCCAGCATGATGTAACATTTTATAATCACGACAAGGGGCATGGGTCAAAGGAGAGCAGGACGGCCCTGCCTAATTACTTCATCACGCTTTGTATTGGTAGTACATGATGTATATAGATTTGGGATTGTTACTAGGTTACATCCTACATGCAGGATTCTAGGATAAGGGTAATAAGAAGTATTCTAGATTATTTTATGGCTTTCTGGCATCATTACGGCTGCTTCTAGGTAAAATGGTCTTATTATAATGTTTACCAGGACAGGTGGACTTGAGTACTGACTTATCCCAGATCTCCCAAGGCACTATAATTCATTCAGCAGACCTGATCAGAGCAGATTCTTTTAGTTATCAGTTCTTCGCTCAGGCTTCTCTTTTAGCTTTTTGCATGTTTGGGGGGGGGTAAAACTCAACTTTCGTACAGATATAAAAAGGAACATGTACTAAAGATTTTACTTAAACTGGTGAGGTATAACTACTAGGTCAAAGGAAAAGGTAAAAAAAAAAAAAAGCACCAACATATGGAATACAAAAATGTTGAAACAACTGTGCAAAAACACCCAAAATTTCTTTTCCATTGGGAGAGGGAAGTCAATGAAACATCTCTGGGATAGGACAGAATTTGCATGTCTGCAGCCAATAATTATTTACATTGCTATTAGTCCTACCCAATGCATAGATTTGTAAAATAGCTTCCATATACTATCAGATAGCCCAGAGGGGAGTCTTCTAGAGTTTAGACCGTGCCTAGATTTCCAGGGAAGCACAGATTTGTCCCATCGCCTAACTCTGGGTGTCAGTGTGGATGGCGCCCTCTGAATCTGCGCAGCACAGCGGCTGCTGGACCGGTTTTGTACTCCCAGCCCCTGATCTCTCCTCTTGTCTTTTCATTTCGTGTCTGAGAGCTCTGGAGTCAAGTGCAGCTCCCAACCAGACCTCCCACACAGTGGAATTCCCCCAAATTCCTGACATTTAGAATACTTTCACTTCTCTTAGCTCCCACCACCTCTGAGACACTTGGAGATGGGAGAAGGAGAAAGATATCTGCCACCTTTTTCTATTTCTATCAGTGACCTTGTCGAATGAAATTAAGGCTGTGCAGGCAGAAATAATCTTGTAAAGTTTATTGGGAGCGAAATGAGAGGATCGACCCAGAAAAT
The DNA here is from genome assembly GCF_000696425.1 of Galeopterus variegatus. Classification (NCBI taxonomy): domain Eukaryota; kingdom Metazoa; phylum Chordata; class Mammalia; order Dermoptera; family Cynocephalidae; genus Galeopterus; species Galeopterus variegatus. The sequence goes on from NW_007726439.1 coordinate 551,951, forward strand.
ACCTTTCAACAGAGTCAGAGAAGTGCTCCAGAAGACTATTAACAAATAACAAAGCCTCTATAGACAGAAAAGGCTGAAGAAGGCAGAAAGAAAGAGCAAAAAGCAGATTGGTCATTTCAAAGTCACTTTCCTTGTAAAGTGGGAACAGGAAGACAGAACAATAGGAAAAATAACTGTTTAGTGAACACCAGGGTACTTCAGACTATCTCTTTTGTGTAAGAACGAAAGCAGAGATAATATTCAGTTGTCATACCTACTGAAGATTTAAACTGGCCGATTCGGAAAATTGGCTGTTATCTTTTTCTCCTGATTTCAGATCAGACTACAACCTAGGTGACTTGGAATTTAGCAGGGGTGACACTATTTTGGTTTTTAGTCAGATCTTTTGGGGCCTAGTGCAGGAGCTTAGTCCAAAACAACGGGCTCCGATACTTTTTATTTAACAACCTCTTCTTTGGGTGCTGTACGAAGAGGCTGGAGAGAGGAGGAGGAAGAGAGTGTAGGGCAGGAAAAAATAAGTTCCCCTCCACCCTTCATAGTTCTTAGTTGAGATGAACCCCTGTAACAATTCTCTGAGTTCCCTCTTTTCCCATGATTAACTGATATTTTGAACCTTGATTATGGGGCAAGATGACATTATTTACATGAATGTAAAGTTGTTTTCCAGCCTGCCTGGAGCTGCAGACTTGCACGTACTATACAGACCCTGGGAAACCAAGGAGGACATCAGTAAAGCCATGCTGATGCCACCCTCCAGCAGGACCATGAGATAACAGCAAGGGTGGGAGAAGAAACCAGACCGAGCCTTGGCAAGACCTTGCACCTGGTCCCTGGCACATCCCCTTCCCTCCTGCTTTTCATTTCTCATGTTCTAGTCCCTCGTCCCTCTCTTTAAAAACCCCTCAGTAAATCTGAGACTTTGAGATGGCTGTAGCCTGGCCATTCTCCTTCAGGTTTGCCAAAGAGATGTGTCAGCCTAACATCTCTCCTCAGGTCACCGGTATTCCTGAATAAGAGCAGACTTCCATTTTCACTAACATTTGACTTTTCAGTGTTTTGCTTTTGAAAAGAGGAAGGCATTCAGACTTGTGCCTCGTAGCACTTATGAAAGAAAGGCATATTCTGGTCTCCTACAAGAGTGTGGTGCAAGGTTGAGATTGGACAATCAGTCGTAACATGTCCGCAGAATTCAAGGGGGCTTGGCTAAAAACTATCTCCAAATCCTGTGCTTTTTTACTACCATGCCCAGCCTATTTGGAGAGGTAGGGTGGAGAGGGCGCTTGGTGGAGAAAGAAGAAGAGGAAAAGGTCCAGGACTAAAATGAGGGGTTTGGGGGAGGTGCTCCTCCTCCAAGTTATGCTGAGGAGAGTTGAAGCTGTGCCAGCAAAGATACCAAGCAAACGAGTAAAAAAATTAGCTGCAAAATCAGTGCTCTCTAAACCCATCCCGCCTTCATAATTTCTGTCTATGCAGTTTGATTTTCCTAGTCAAGTTAATTTTCAAAACAAAACAACACAAAACAAAGAGAAAACCTCTGCCTTGGCAGAAGAAGCACATGTGGGAGGTGGGTCTGTTGGCACCTTGGTCCAAATGACCAGGCTTGGAATTGAGGTAAAGTTGCTGACTCTTCTAGCTGAGACACCAAAGACATGCATTCATCAGTCTCCATCAAATAGAATTCAAATTCAGAACCTTCTTCAAAATATTGTCTTTCAGTGAGCAGCGTGGGAAAATTTTTATTTAGCTTGTTAAATAAAAATTATTGAGGGCCATTGTTTTGGACTAGGTCCCAACAGACCAGAATAAAAATCAAAATGGAGTCATCCCTGCTAAGTTCCACATCACTTAGGTTGGGTTGTGGTCTGACCTTCTGAGAAGTCAAGAGAAAGAGATAATAACCAATTTCCCAAACAGGTTAGTTTCAATCTTCAATAGGTATGATAATTAAGTTTCTGCTGATTTAATTCTTACATAAAAGAAACTCAATGTCCATTATGGACATTAACTCAATGTCCATAAAAGAAACCAGTCCATTATTTTTCTGTTGTTCCATCTTCCTGTCCCCACCTTACAAGGAAAGTAACTTTGTGGTTTGCTGGATACTCAGTTGATTAGAGTGTGGTTTTATAACATCAAGGTCAAGTGGTCGGGTCCTTTTGCTGACCAGCTGCTAAAAAAACAAACCAAAACCAACAAAAAAACCAAGAATAGTAACTTTGAAATGACAAGTTTGCTTTTTGTTCTCTGTTTCTGCTTTCTTTTTTTTTTTTTTTTTTCCCTTTTTGTCTTTTTTTCGTGACCGGCTACGGATCGCAACCCTCAGTGTCGCGCCCGTACCGGACCGGGACCGGCAACGGAATCGCAACCCTCGGTGTTGCGCCCGCACCTCGCTCAGCCAGTGAGCGG
>NW_007726439.1:555356-561913 GCF_000696425.1 Galeopterus variegatus
ACGGATCGCAACCCTCAGTGTCGCGCCCGTACCGGACCGGGACCGGCAACGGGATCGCAACCCTCGGTGTTGCGCCCGCACCTCGCTCAGCCAGTGAGCGGCCGGTCTGTATGTGGGATCTGAACCCTCGGCGGGAGCGCCACCGCGCTCCCAAGCGGTGCACTGTAGCAACGCGCCACCGGGCCAGCCCCTGTTTCTGCTTTCTTTAGCCTTTCTCTGTCTATAAAGTCCACCTCCTCTGCTGGGCCCACTGGAACACAATTCTATTTTTGGAATAGCGAACGTGTTGCCTGATTCTAGAATTCCAATAAAGCCAATTGAAATCTTTAATTAAATTTGTTGTAATTTTATTCTTTGACAAAGAACAAACTAAGAACTGTGTTCCACATTGTGTTTTAGTCAGTTTAGTCTTCGTTAATCGTACTTATGGGGACCTACTTGGAACCTCAAGAGTTGGTATAAAAATTATTTTAAGTTGAAGACATTTGAGATTCAACAGATGCAGAAAGAGGCCTTCTTGGAGCACCCCCTTACTTGACTAAAAGTAGGAACTTCTGGAGAACGAGGTAACCATAAATTCCTCTTCAGAGTGTATCTTTGGGAGAGAGAACAATGGTAAGCCTACCATGGATCTTCTCCCCCAGGGTCTTCATGACTGTGAAGAAGACAGCAAGACCACTCATAAACAAACATTATCACAAACTTTATCTTCCATTTGTTCTTCTAAAAACCCTTTTGCCTTTCCTAAAGAAATTAATTTGTTCTTCCCATAGAAGCCTTTTCTTCTTCCTCCCTTTCCCCTGCTAAGTTAGGTATATAAGCCCCAAATTCTAAGCACCCATTGAGATGCTCATCACTGAGCTCTCCTCCTGTGTGCATGTTGCATGTGTAAAGAAACTTTTTCTCCTGTTCATCTGTCTTTTTTCAGTTTAATTTTCAGGCCCCTTAAGACAGTAGAGAAAAAGTTTTTCCTCCTTGAGAAACTCCTGCTGTGTTGTATTGAACTCGGCATAGTGCCATGTACTGAGGTTAGGGTGTGGAGGAAATAACCCATAAATGTCAATAAAGTATGATCCCTGCCCTTTAGGAGTAAATGGGCAATTCTTTTTTTTTTTTTTTTTTTAAAGATGACTGGTAAGGGGATCTTAACCCTTGGCTTAGTGTTGTCAGCACCACACTCTCCCAAGTGAGCTAACCGGCCATCCCTATATGGGGATCCGAACCTGTGGCCTTGGTGTTTTCAGCACCGCACTCTCCTGAGTGAGCCACTGGCTGGCCCTAAATGGGTAATTCTTATTGGAGGAAGCTGATCTTTGCACTAGTAATAACCCATTTCAAAGGGTCATTCTTCCAAATCCTATTTGAAAGTCTTAAATCTTTTTTTTTTGCATTTGGGTTGAGGAGGTAGGTGGTATGAAGCATAACACAGTGGAAAGGATGGTGCAGAGCTTCCTCAGCTGGTTGAACCACAAAATACCCCAAGAACTTAGACAACTCAGAACTTTGTCATTAATCCTCCCCCCTGAGGGGGAGCTCCTGGTTTCTGTTAGTGATACCATGGGGCACTCAGCGCCCAGCTAAGGAGCCAAAATCTTATTACCAAGCCCGAGTCTGGCTACCTGCCCACTTTCAAAAACAAACCATCCAAAGTCAAGTGTTGGTGAAAATGGAAGTCAGCTTTTATTCAGGAATACCAGTGACCTGAGGAGAGAGGTTAGGCTAACCCATCTCTTTGGTAAACCTAAAAGAGAATGGACAGGCTAAACCCATCTCAAAGACTCAGATTTACTGAGGGTATTTTTTTTTAATAGCAAATTATTTATTAAATAGTGTTAATGAAAATGTCTATCTAACCATCTAGAGATAAACATAATTAAACATCAATATTATATGTATATTTTTTAAATTGGTTATGAGTATTCATGAGATACAAAGCTGATTGTCATCCCTTGTGCCCATCATGTGAGGGCCAGATTCATACTGGTAGCATACCCATTACCGCAAATTGCATTTGTACCCTATGTTCCCAATCCTATTATCCCCAACCTCCTTCCCTTTCCCTCTTTCCCCCACACTCCACTTTGTAGCCCAAGGAATGTTCTCTCCCTCTGCATGTCCAATGCACTACTGTGGTCTTTCTTTCCTTCATTCTTTCTCTTTTAGCTCCCACATATGAATGAGCACATGTGGTATTTATCCCTCTGTGCTTTGCTTTTTTCACTCAACATAAGTTTCTACAGGCTCAGCCATGTGGTTGCAAATGGGAGTATTTCATTCTTTTTTATGGCAGAGTAGTATTCCATGGTGTATATATACCACAGTTTCCTTATCCAATCATCCATCAATGGACATTTAGGTTGGTTCCATATCTTGGCTATTGTAAACAGAGTTGCAATGAACATGGGAGTGCAGGTATCCCTTTGACATGATGATTTCCATTCCTCTGAGTATATGCCCAGAAGTGGGATTACTGGATCATATGAAAGATCTATCTGTAGTTGTTTGAGAAACCTCCATACTTATTTCCATAGTCGTTGTACTAATTTACAGTCCCAACAACAGTGTAGGAGTGTTCCCTTCTCTCCGCACCCTCACCAACATTTGTTATTCATTGTCTTTTTGATTATAGCCAGTCTAACTGAGGTGAGATGGTTTCTCAATATAGTTTTAATTTGCATTTCCCTGGTGACTAGTGATGTCGAGCATTTTTTCATGTACCTGTTGGCCATTTGTATGTCTTCCTTTGAAAAATGTCTATTCAGCTCCTTTGCCCATTTTTTAATTGGGTTATTTGTTTTTTTATTATATAATTTTTAGAGTTCCTTGTATATTATGGGTATTAGTCCCTTGTCATATGCATAGCTAACAAAAATTTTCTCCCACTCTGTAGGTGGTTGTTTCACTCTGTTGATTGTTTCCTTTGCTGTGCAGAGGCTTTTAAATTTGATATAGTCCTATTTGTTTATTTTTTCTTTTGCTGCTTGTGCTTTTGGGCTCCTGGTCATAAAGTTTGTGCCCAGACCTGTGGAGTATGCATAAAGCAAATGTACTTCACAGGGTTTGGTTTTCCCAAGCCTTGCAGTTTCAAATATTGACCTTGCAAAGGACAGGAAATTTTTTCCAGGCTATAGTCTCTGTTGTAAGATAAGGAATTGTAACACAGCAAGGTTGCTGGCTCAAAGACAGACAGGTTACTGATTGCAAACAACATGGATGGACCTAGAGAGAATTATATTGAAACAAGTCAGGCACAGAAGGAGAAATACCACATGTTCTCACTTATTGGTGGGAGCTAAAAATAAATAAATTCACACACACAAAAAAAAAAAATGGGGGGGGGGAGAAGATATAACAATTACAACTCCTTGAAGATGATACGACAAGCAAACAGAAAGGACATGGTTGGGTGGGAGGGGGGAGCTGGAGGCATAACACTACCTGACTTTGAATTATACTACAAAGCTATTGTAACCAAAACAGCATGGCACTGGTATAAAAATAGACATTCATACCAGTGGAGTAGAATTGAGAACCCAGATAGCCCTCAGACTTATAGCCATCTGATATTAGACAAAGGCAACAAAAATCCACATTGGGGAAAAAACCACCTCTTCAACAAGAGGTGCTGAGAAAACTGGATATTCATATGCAGAAGAATGGAACTAGATATGCATCTCTCACTATACACTAAAATCAACTCAAAATGGATTAAAGACTTAAGTATAAGTACTGAGGGTTTTTAAAGAGGGGGTTGCGGGAATGGAACTGGGAAATGGAAAGCAAGAGGGTTGGGAAGGTGCAAGGTCTTGTCAAGGCTTGGTCTGGTTTCTTCTCCCACCCTTGCTGTTATCTCAGGGTCCTGCTGGAGGGTGGCATCAGCATAGCTTTACTGATGTCCTCCTTGGTTTCCCAGGGTCTGTATAGTACGTGCAAGTCTGCAGCTCCAGGCAGGCTGGAAAACAACTTTACATTCATGTAAATAATGTCATCTTGCCCCATAATCAAGGTTCAAAATATCAGCTAATCATGGGAAAAGAGGGAACTCAGAGTAATGCATCTCAAGGAAAAAACTGTCCTTTTAAAATCTTTTGGAGCTCATGCAGTTTTAGGTCCCAACATGGCTTCAGTCCTGCTCACTCCAGCATTAGCACAACTGCCCTTCCGTCTGATCTAGAATACACAAAAGGAAGTACCATCAACAACTTCACTAGGGTGTGTAGCTTCTATAGGGGAGGAAAAAAATGTATTTCTTTTTACCGTCTTATGTTTAACAGCTGGAGCTTATGAACTGAACCAATGAAAGACAGATTAACAAGAGAAAAAATAGTTTAAATTACATATGTATGCATGGGAACTCACAAATTAAAAAACGTGGCTCATGGTAGTGACCAGACGATTGAGGCTTATTTACCGTCTTAGATTAAACAAAGGAAAAGGGATTTTGAGCTTCTGAGCAGGGGAGGCAAGGTGAGGGGAGGAAACATGTGGTAAATAAAGATGTCTTGTTATGCAGATATGAATCTCTCAGGAGCCCTCTCCTGGAATGGCTTTCTTCCTAGTATGGAGATACATTTACAAATGGAAATATCCTTTATAGATATAAATTTCCTTTACAAAAGGGGAAATTTATACTTTAGTTTTAGGCAGGTTGAGGAGTTAAAGAGCTTTTTCTACATCTGCTGACTCTCAATTGCCTTCAGCTCAAAACAATCCTTATGCTAAAGCAATATATGCTGTTACCCTTTACTTCCAAGAAAATCTTGACTCAGGCTAGAGCATTTTCTCAAAAGACGATGCATTTGGTTGACTAGTTGCCTAGGCTGGGCAAGACTTCAGAGTATTAGTGAAAAGGCTGCTGTTCATTCTGGCCTCAGCCCTCCCAATGTGCCTGTCTCATGCCATTTTTCTATCTAATGCTGCTTATTCAAATTCAAACACTAGCTCTCCTTAGGGCTCATTAGAATTGGTTGTCTCTGGGCATTACGTATTCAGCATTTTGTCTGTTTTCAAAATTTCAGCTTAAGAGGAACTCCCTGAATTGCACAAGACACAGTGGAGTTTATTCCTTGAACATCCCTATCTCACTGTTTTTTCTTTTTCTTTTCTTTTCTTTTTTTTCTTTTTTGCTGGGGAGAAGGCATCTAGATAGTTTTCCTTTCATGAAATAAAATATAGGAGAAAATGGGCCTTGAGCAACTGGAAGCAAAATTATAAGGAGAACAAATATTTGAAAACTCACCTAAGAATTTTTTGGGAAAAATCCTGTGCCCTGGAAAAGAGATTCAAATCAACATGAATTAATTTCCTGGGAAAAATCCTTAATATTTCCCTCCTCCTTTATTTCAGCATTGGTATTTTGACGATAGGATTTAACTCATGTCTTATAAGGCAAGACATGTTTTGGTTCTCTCCAATGCAAATCTTCTTGGAAATGGAAAATAAAATTGGGTACTAAGATGGTGTCAATACCTTAATGGATGAGAAATGAGTAAGTTCTGGTGCAGGTACCATGTCTTATTCCTCTTTATGCCCCCTGAAATGACAAGCCTAGTCACCTGTACATGGCAGATGATTGATAAAGGCTTAGTGAACTGAATTACTGAGGACAGCTGAATCTTGAGATTTGATGTATGTTCTTAATTTTTTGAGGCTATTGTCAAGGACAACCATGAATCTTTTGGGGAATGTGTCTTTATTCTTATTTTTAAATGTATTCTTGAAGGATTATACATGGTTATTTAATCAACATGGCATAAAATCCAAGGACATAGCTCATTTACATTACAGCTTATTTAAATTAGACTTAAAGAAAGCTTACTCAGCTTACTCCATTATTAATAAACAATTAATATATTCAGAAAAGAAACTTAGCTACTGGGGTGGGAGAGGGTTGGTTTAAACCAGGTAGACATCTAACATTTTAGCAAGTATTGAGTACTATAAACACTTTGTGTTAGTAAGCTGTAAGTACATTTTATTTTTATTTTTGGTGGCTGGCCAGTATGGGGATCTGAACCCTAGACCTTGGTGTTATAATAACACAATCTAACCAACTAAGCTAACTGGCTAGCCCCATAAAGTAAGTTTTAAATCTAGCCTTCCCTTGGACTAGTGGAACGGGCAGATAAGTAATTGGTTGTTTCTATGTCTCTTATGCGGTCTATTTTTTCCCCTTTAAAGTTATGATGAGTAAGCAACTGTGCTTCCTACAAAACTGTGAAAGCACTTGAGATGGTCATGATGGAGTGATAAGTGTGGCAGAGAAAAATGGGTGGTGCAGAATGAAAGGTAGTAGTCATTTCTCCATTCAGGAGTTCTTTTCATTGTCTTTTTAATTTTATTTTGTCGATATACAATGTGGTTGATTATTGTGGCCCATCACCGAAACCTCCCTCCCTCCTCCCTCTCCCCCCTCCCACCCAACCATGTCCTTTCTGTTTGCTTGTCGTATCATCTTCAAGGAGTTGTAATTGTTATATCTTCTCCCCCCCCCCATTTTTTTTTTTTTTTTTGTGGGATTTTTTTTTTTTTTTTTTTTTGGTGGCTATTGTAAACGG
>NW_007726439.1:562378-568925 GCF_000696425.1 Galeopterus variegatus
AGTGATGTTGAGCATTTTTTCATGTGTCTGTTGGCCATTTGTATATCTTCCTTAGAGAAATGCCTACTTAGCTCTTTTGCCCATTTTTTAATTGGGTTGCTTGTTTTTTTCTTGTAAAGTTGTTTGAGTTCCTTGTATATTCTGGATATTAATCCTTTGTCAGATGTATATTTTGCAAATATTTTCTCCCACTCTGTTGGTTGTCTTTTAACTCTGTTAATTGTTTCTTTTGCTGTACAGAAGCTCTTTAGTTTGATATAATCCCATTTGTTTATTTTTCCTTTGGTTGCCTGTGCTTTTGGGGTCATATTCATGAAGTTTGTGTCCAGTCCTACTTCCTGAAGTGTTTCTCCTATGTTTTCTTTAAGAAGTTTTATTGTTTCAGGGTGTCTTTTCATTGTCTTTAGGTGAGTAAATAGATGTGGGTTGTCTTTTTTTTTTTTTTCCGGACAAACATGGTTTCTTGGAAATACAAGTAATTGCTCCCAATGGTGTGCTCTGAAAGTGCAGTGATACTTGCTGGGATAGATCATGAACTGACAATACATTTCTAGGCTGGAATGGCCTTTATCAGGGCCTCAAAGGAAAAGGAGGCTGAGATTGAATAAGTCCACAGAATTGCTGACTGCTGAGACCATCACCTTGGCATGTAAATTTTAGGTCCTTTAATAATGCAAAATGGTCTAGGTACATTAAAATTCCACATTAGGCATTTGCTGGCTGTAGACATCCAAGCAAGTGTAGGGGAGAAAAATATAATTTTCTCTGTACCCTTTTTGAGTTCTTAGCTGGGGCCCACCAACAAAAGACAGATTAAGAAGAGAAAAACAAACAGAAGTTCATTAACATGTCTGTCTCATGTATACATGGGAGACGAACAGGGAAAACTGAATAAGTCTCAAAGAGGTGGCTTTGAGTTCAGACCTAAATACTGTCTTCAAATGAAGTGAAGAAGCGTGTGGGGAAGGCCAGCGTATTAGTCTGTTTGTGTTACGATAACAGAAATAACCGAGACTGGGTAATTTATAAGGAAAAGAGATTTATTTGGCTTACGATTCTGGGACAGCTGCATCTGGCATGGGTCTCAGGCTGCTTCTACTCATGGTGGAAAGCAGCAGGCAGCCAGCAGGTACAAGCAGATCACATGGCAAGAGGAAGCAAGGAGAGGGGAGGTGCTAGGGTCTTTTAGACAACCAGCTCTCACAGGAACTAATAAAGTGAGATCTCACTCAGGACCCCCATCCTCCCCAGAGAGAGCATTAATCCATTCGTGAGGGATCTGCCTCCATGACTCAAACAGTTTCCAGCACTGCCACATTGGGGATCAGATTTCCACATGAGTTTTTGTGGGGACAACACATCTAAACTCTATCATTCTGACTCTGGCCCCCCAAAACTCATGTCATTCTCACATACTAAATACAATCATTCCATCCCAACAGTCCCAAAAGTCTTAGCTTGCTCCAGCACCAACTTAAAAGTCCAAAGTCCAGTCTCATCTGTGATCAAAGGCTAAACTTCTTCCAGCTGTAAACCTGTAAAAAGACAAATTTATCTACCAAGATACAATGGTGGAACAGACATTGGGTACACTTCACCATTCCAAAAGGGAGAAATAGGCCAGAACAAAGAAGAAACAGGAGTTTTGGGGGGCCAGGGTTGGAGTGATAGAGTTTGGGTGTGTTGTTCCCACCAAAACACAGCAGGGCAGACATTAAACCTTAAAGCTCCAAAATAGTCGTCTTTGACTCCAAATTCTGTATCCTGGGCACAATGGGGCATCTGGGTCCCCAAAGCCTTGGGCAGCCTCACTCCCCACAGCTGTCTGGTGCAGCCCACTGGGCAGCACTGGTGCCTGTGGCTTTTCCAGGCTGGTATTGCACGTTACCACTGGTCCTGCAGTTCTGGGGTCCTGGCGGCAGCTCTGCTGCCTTGGCCATACTAGACATTTCCCTGGTGGGGCCTCCCTGTTTTTCTGTTTATCAGAAAAACAGACCCCATTTTTCTGTTTAGCATTGCTCTAGCAGATGGCTCTGAGGTGGCTCTGCCCCTGCAGTAGGTCTCTGCCTGGGCCTCCAGGCTTTTCCATATATCCTCTGGAATCTGGGTGGAGGCTGCCACTCCTCCACTGTCCTCACATCCTGTTGGCCTACAGACTTAACACAACATGGATGTCACCAAGGTTTCAGGCTTCTACTTTCCAGAGCTACTGCACAAACCACACATGGGGCTGCTCCAGCCAGAGCAGCTGGGATACAGGGAGCAGGTTCCCAAGGGCAGCTGTGCCCCAGGTCTGTCCTCTGAGACAACTCAGTCTTTCTAGGCCTCAGGGCCTGTGATGGGTGTGGTACCCTTCCAGACTTCTCAAATGCCTTTTGGGCTTTTTCCCCATTGTCCTGGCTATTAGTATCTGGCTGCCTCACCAGCAGGCTAATGTCTTTAGCAACCAGTTTATCTGCTTCACCCTTGATTTTTCTCTGGCTCTTTGCTTCTCTACCACATGGCCAGGCTGCAAATTTTCCAAAACTTATGCTCTGCTTCTCTTTTAAATTCTGGCTTTACATCATGCTTTTGCCACCATAACTCAGAGTAGGCTGTTAAAAGTAACCATGCAGCTTCCTTAATGCTTTTCTGCTTGGAAATTTCTTCTGCTGAAAATTCTAGTTCACAACTCTTAAGTCCCATTTTACACAAAGTCCAAGGGCATGGACCCAATGCAGCCAAATTCCTTGTTATGTTGTAGAAAGGATTATCTTTTATCTAATTCCTGATAAGTTCCTCATTTCTATCTGAGATCTCATCATCCACATGGTCTTTACTGTCCACGTTTCTATCAACATTCTGTTATCCATTTTACACAAAGTCCAAGGGCATGGACCCAATGCAGCCAAATTCCTTGTTATGTTGTAGCAAGGATTATCTTTTATCTAATTCCTGATAAGTTCCTCATTTCTATCTGAGATCTCATCATCCACATGGTCTTTACTGTCCATGTTTCTATCAACATTCTGTTACGTCCACGTTTCTATCAACATTCTGTTATGACCATTTAACCAACCTCTAAAATGTTCCAAACTTTCCCTCATCTTTTTGTCTTCTTCTAAGTCCCCCCAACCCCTCCAACCTTTGCCTAAAACCCAGTTCCAAAGCTGCATCCACATTTTCAGGTATCTGTACAGCAACATCCCACTCCTTGGTACAAATTTTCTGTTTTAGTCCATTTTATGTTGCTATAACAGAAATACCTGAGACTGGGTGATTTATAAGGAAAAAGGTTTATTTGGCTTATGATTCTGGGACAGCTGCATGTGGCATGGGCCTGAGGCTGCTTCTACTGATGGCAGAAAGTGGCAGGTAGCAAGCAGGTACAAGCAGATCACATGGTGAGAGGAAACAAGAGAGAGGAAGTGAGAGAGAGAAAGAAGGTGCCAGGGTCTTTTAGACAACCAGCTCTCATGGGAACTACTAAAGTGAGATCTCGCTCAGGACCCCCACCACCCCAGAGAGAACATTAATCCATTCATGAGGGATCTGCCTCCATGACTCAAACAGCTTCCAGCACTGCCACATTGGGGACCAGATTTCCACATGAGTTCTAGTGGGGACAACACATCCAAACTCTATCAGCTGGTTATGAAGAAGTACCCAGGAAAAGCATGGTTAACAAAGTAAGGTTTGTTGTGCAGATTTGTCAGTGCCTCTCTACTGATAATAGTCTCCAGTGATTTATATTCATCCCTCCCTTTCTGGTACAGAAAGGAGACACCCTTACAAGTGGAGATTTCCTTCATAGATGTAGATTTCACTTATGAAATGGTAATTTCTACAGCACTCTGTTTTTGGGGTTTCTTCTGTGACTGCAGTTTCTCAAAATGATCAGCTCAAAATAATCCTTATGCCAAAGAGGCATATTTGGGGTATATTCTGCTCTGCAACGTGTTTCTTGTAACCCTTATATCATTTGGGGGTTAAATTGTCCTACTGTTTAAAAGTGTGTACCCTTAGTTACTCTCATGTATAAACCTTAAAAATGCAGTTTAATAATCTCAGGAAAAACTTCCCCTTTCGTCGAGAGTCCTAGAACAGGGAGTCACTAGAGAGCCTTCCAGGGAAGGGGAAGGGCTGGGTCCTGGGCTCATCACTCACTGGCACACTGGTTATTGCTGTCCTGCAGATGAGCCAAGGCATCCTTCACACAGGGAATAAGATCACAGTAGGTGGCTGCCAGGAGTGCCTAGACTTTGAAGTGGGAAGAGACAGCCTCTAGAGCAGCATGGAAGGGGTCCAGCTCAGACAGCTTCTGCCATCAGGGCTATAGTGGCATCAGGGAGGTGGCATAGAGGAGCTTAGAACAAGAAGTAAAGACTAGATTCTTCTTGCTGCTACTCCATCCCTCTACTGTTTACCACTCATGTTCTACATTATCTTGTGGAAGCGAATTGCTTAGCCTCCTATTCTTCAGCCTTTAAATCTTTTTTTTTTTTTTTTCCTCTTTCAAGTATTTGTTTTCAGGCAAAAGCAAGCATCCAAAAGCTGCCTGGTTCTTCACTCTCTGCATCTCTCTCCTTCTGTCTTGGGCACCAGACTGCCAGCCAATGAGCCTGGAGGTGAGGAGCAGCTGGGATTCTCCAGTGCAAGGCTGCTCCGTGTGAGAAGGCCATGTCAGTAGGCTGGCATTCACGCCTCTCAGGAGGTGCAGGGCTCTCACCTAGGCTTCTTGGGAAATGAGAGAAATAATAGGCAGCTCGCATTTGCAGCCAACCGGCTTGGGTGGTATTCCTTGAAGTGAAGCGCTTGTAAATCCTCCTGGATCCAGAGCTGGTTTGACAAGCCAGAGGATTTGGGTGGCCTGCCTGCTCACTAGGGGCAGCCTTGGGAAGCCAAAGAAATCAAATCGAGGCCTCAGGTCCTTTGCAGTGTTGCTTCTATGCTCAGTTGCTGATTAGAAACATTTTGTGACATTTAAAATGTCACAATTATCTTCCTTTGGTGGTTACTGGCTAAAAACAGACTCATATCAGCCCATGGCTGACTTGACAGGAAGCCTCTTTGTTCATGTTTTTGAAATAAAAATGGATATAATCTGAATGTATCACCTACTTATTTCTTAGGGGAGTCTAATGGATTAACTTGCAAATCTAACTTTGGTGTGCATATAATAAAAATCACCCGTTTAGCTGTGTTCTTTGCTAAGACAAAAACATACGGTATTACAAGTGCTTTCTTTGTTCCTGTTAGAATGTTTCAGGTTTAGATCTCTCACCCCAGAGCAAGAGGGATGTGTGCATACAGGCACATCTGGCAAAATTGGTTTGCAAATGTAGATAGGCTTGCTTCTGAATGGAGAAGTTTCCTGTGTTTTCTTTTTGTTATGGATTGGGAAGACTATGTTTCCGAGCCTGGGCATAGCCTCCAATTTCCAAACGAAAACACAAACAGGCAAACAAATAAACACATTTTTTAAAAGTAAAAACAAAACAACAGGAAGGCCAGAAGCAATCTAATTCCAGTAATATTTTCAATAAATTAATGGCCTGTGTATGTGGCAGCAGACACTTGGAAAAGATCGAGCTGACAGATGGGCACGAATAAAGCCACAGGAAAACTGGGAAGGATGATAAATATTATCTGCAGGCCATTTTTATCCCCCTTGTTAATTAACCATCTTGCTTTTCTCATAACAGCTAAGCTTATTTTCTTTTTTACTCTGGAATTCTTTCTTTGCATATTGCTTTCTTTCAAGATTTCTAATATCTCCCTCTTGTATATTTTATCTTTTTCTTTCTTCTTTTCTATCCCAAATCTGCTTCGATTTTCCATCCTGTGTTCTCTTCCACAATTTCTCCAGAAAGGTTTATTCAGGGGAGAAAGCAAGGACATTTCCTTTACCTCTTGTCAGCTTCCTAACAATTTTCTTGCTATTAATGTCTAACAACTTTCCAGCTCCAGGGAATACACACACCTTTCCTTTTCTATAAATTGTTGTGTGCTGTTCTTACTGCCCAGCACTAAAAATACAACACAGCACTATTGATCTCACTCTCTCTTTTTTTCCCCTTAGAACAATTTTACAAATGGATCAGTTCTGCCCTGTATCTCTTAATGTTTTATATGTTCTAATGTTCAGTGTGCCAGCCTGGCAAGGTCATTTAGTTGAAACAACATGGGCTTTGGAAACAGCCAGCCCTTGGTTCATATTTTGGTTTTGTCACTGATTAACTGGGTGACCTTGGGTAAGTTCTTTCATCCCTCTGAACCAGTGTCTTCATTCCAGTAACAATTTCTACTGCTTGAGTTTGCCGATAGGCCTCGGGGAGAGGTCGTATAGATACCACTCGGCACCTCATTTCATTTCTCTGACAGCAGAAAATGGGAAAGTCATGACCAGTCATGGGGGGTCCGGGTCAAACATGATTTTCCCTTCTGTGGCGTTTACACCTTCTCTTCCTATTGCAAAGAAAGCACAATTGCTAATTCAGAGTAGGCCTTTCTGTTTTTTGAATAGCTTTTTTTTTTTTTTTTTTTTATTTTTTTTTTTTTTTTTTTT
>NW_007726439.1:568935-571337 GCF_000696425.1 Galeopterus variegatus
CAATTGCTAATTCAGAGTAGGCCTTTCTGTTTTTTGAATAGCTTTTTTTTTTTTTTTTTTAATTCCTTTTTGTCTTTTTTACTGACCGGTAACGGGATCGCAACCCTCGGTGTGGGGCCCCCACCGTGCTCAGCCAGTGAGCGGGAACCGGTCTCCACATGGGATCTGAACCCTCAGCAGGAGCGCCACCACGCTCCCAAGCAGTGCACTCTCCAGTGCGGCACTGGGCCGGCCCTTGAATAGCTTTAACTGGGCCCAACTTTCTAAGAGGGTTCTTCTTCTTCTTTTTTTTTTTTTTCCTTTATTTTTGCTACTGTCTGGTACAGAGATCCGAACCCTTGACCTTGGTGTTACAACACTGTCTTCTAACCAACTGAGCTAACCAGCCAGCCCTAAAAGGGCTCCTCTTTGGCCAAAGAACAACAAGTTTGCCGTCCCATAGCCCAGCGGGCATCTGGTATACCTCTCTTGGTATACGGGCTCTTCAATTTTATCTGTATCTCTCAACAGGCTATGGGGAGTGGTAGGGGAGAACAGGAGGTGATGCTGGGATTCCCCTTTCTGGGCAGACTAGGAATGGTGGAGGCTCAAAGGGCTGTAATGAAACTCACGGACAATTTGTTTAATTTGAGTAATTTAGATCTCAGCCAACTATCACCTCTTCAGAGAAGCCTTCCTGGACCACACAGTCAAAAGCACTTTTCCCAGTCACCCTCTAGCTGTTACTCTGCTTTATTGTCATCTCAACACTGACCACTATCTGAAATTACTTGCTAATTTACATGTGCACTCATTTATGTTTTTTGTTTGTTTCTTCCACTGACGTGCAAACTCTATGACAGCTGGAAACCTACTTATTATAGCCTCATAGACTCATTGCTTAGAATAGTGTGTGACAAAAGTAGGCCCCTAATAAATACTTGTTATGTAACAAGTACTTATACTAACAATAACTAGGCTATGGATCTCACTAATGTTGGAAACAACCCTAGGATCTATAGGGAAATGAGCGTAGAAAAAGATCCAGCTCAGGCCAGGCTCAGCGAATCTCAACTGGTTCGTTTATGTGTCTGCCAGTAGATTGGGCATACGCAGCAGGGCAGGGTTTCTTTTCTAGATTCTAACTGCATCGTAGTTTAATACCATGATATATCTAACAATGAAATGACTATACAAGAACCAGGCAGCAACTGCAAACAGTTTATTTAGTGGAGCAGTAATTGACACAATGGATTATTCTTCCTTTTTAAAACACTTTCTTAGCATGTCTTCTAGGATGCTATTCTCTCTTGTCACTTCACCTGCTTTATCAGCACCCTATTTCAGTGTCCACTGTTGGTTCTTTATATCCTCAACGTTGACTCTCCTCTCATGTCTATCAACATTCGTTCTCTAGTCACATGGCCTCAAATACCTCCTATTTTGACAAGTCACATTGATATCTTCAGCCCAGACCTGTATTTCTTGTTGCCTAGTTGATATGTCTACTTGGATGGTGAGGTGGATTGTACTGTGTCCACAGCCTTTGACTTACTTTGCCTCTCACTGAAGAGTCAGGGTCTACTCTTCCTGCCAGCCTTACTGAATCTGGGCTTAGTCATGTCACTTACTTTGCCAATAGAATGAGGCAGGATTCATGGTATTATAGTGGAAAAGAAATATCTTTTTCTCACCTATCACTATGTTCATGGCTGAGGCACCTATAATAGAAGACAGATTAAAAAGAGAAAAACATAAAAATTTCTTTAATGCAAATTTTATGTGACATGGGAGGCTTCAAAAGGAGGTGAACATCCAAAGAAACAGGGAAGCTTGTCTATTTTTCTGCTTAGGTTTGACTAAGAGTGGGCGATCAAGGAGAAATATGGTTGGAGGACACAGAAGGGTCTGATCTAACAGTAAAAGGTGGGGTGCAGAACTTAGCAAGGGTTGTGTATTCAGATTCTTCTCTTCATTCCCTTGTTTTGGAGATAAGGATGTTGTTCCCTTTCTCTGGGTATAGGGAAGGTCCTTCTTGAAAGAAGGTCTTGTGACCTGCTTCTGAGAGAAGGGCAGGAGAAGGTCAGAGAGTGACCTTCCTAGATTTTATGACATGCTTCACGGGAGAAGAGTGAGGGGAAGGTGAGAGTGACCTTCTTGCTTCTGCTGTTTTCTTAAATTCCAAGGTGCCGTATTTTGGGGTAGAGTGTCCTGAAACCCACCAGTGTGCAAGTTCCAAGCCTAGTCCTCAAGAGTCCTTGTGCATTTCCACTTATTTTCTCTTGCACTTCTGCTACTGCCATGAGAAGTAAGGCAAGACTAGCCCTCTGGTCCTAGGAGGAAAATGAAAAACTCAGAGCAGAGATTCTGAGTTACAGGGAAAAACACACACTGTCTTTCCTCTGCTATCACAGCAAAATCAT
>NW_007726439.1:572561-585810 GCF_000696425.1 Galeopterus variegatus
GGCTTTCATTTTTTTTTTCTTTTTGGCAGCTAGCCAATATGGGGATCCAAGTCCTTGACCAAAAGTTATGGCTTTAAGCCACTGAGTTTTCTAAAAATTAATTTTAGATTTAATTTGCATAGTATAAATAGCATACATTTAAAGGCTACAATTCACTAAGGTTTTACAGTGTACACATCAGTGATCTCAAACACTTGGCATTGCCAGTCTTTAATTTTAACCATTTTAACAGGAAGGTAGGGATATCTCATTGTGGCTTCAATTTTGTTTTCCTGATGATTAATGATGTTGAATGTCTTTTCATGACTTTATTGGCCATTTGTTTATCTTCTTTTTTGTGTCTGTTCAAATCTTTTGCCCCTTTGAAAATGTGATTTGTCTTCATATTCATAAGTTCTAAGAGTTCTTCATAGTTTCTAGATACAAGTTCTTTGTTAGACATGTTGTTTTTCTCCTATTCTGTGGCTTGCCATTTTGATTTCTGAACAGCACTTAGTTTTTTAATTTTATCGACTGTGCATTTTTGTGGCCTACTTGCTATTGAGTTTTGAGATGTTTGTGACTCAGTGAGAGCTAGCTGAGACAGAAGTCTAATAGGTATTTCAAACTGAGTGTGTCCAAAGCTTGACTCCTGATTCTCCCCCTCTACTCCTCTCTAACCTTCTCCTCCAACAGTGTTGGGAAAATAGAATAGCTTGGTCAGGGCCCTCAACTCAGGTCCAGTTGGGTGTGGTTTTAGCACATCCATTGTAAGCAAATTCTGTGTGTGTGTGTGTGTGTGTGTGTGTGTGTGTGTGAGAGTTAGCGCACATGCATGCTGAAGTATCTTTTTAGTTTTGTTGCTATTCTTGTGTTCTTCAGAGAGAGAGAGAGAGAGAGAGAGAGAGAGAGAGAGAGGGAAGAGTAGTAGTTTCAGTGAAGCAGGCAGTTGAGCGTCTGCCTCGGGCGTCTGCCCTGAGCAGCCATGCTTTCCAACCTATGGCTCCAAGGACCTTCTAGCCAGTTACCTAGCTCATAGACCTGCATGTGAGGGGTCTGGTGACCCAGCCTGGCATGTGAAGTGTTTGTGACCCAGTCTGTGAATGGGCTTGAGGGGTTTGTGAGCTCCAGACCCAACCCTAGCTCAACAGTTGGCCCAGTCAATGCAGGATTACTGGCAGTTAAAGAGCCCAACGACTGGTGTGGTCGCCTAGCTTTACAATTGGCATCACGAACAGGATTAAGAGCACTACAATTGGTGGTGTGAGCAGGATTCTGACATTAGCCTAGCCTTAGTGCCACCTTGGCATAGTCGGCAGGATTCTGAGCAGGTATGGGAGCCAAAAGCCCTTGGAAGAAGGAATAAATGTGGCTACTTGTGAATATGCTGTGCCCTATGACCACCTTCCTGTTGACTGAGATCTGGTTGCTGCACACTGTACTGCAAGGCAGCATAGCCCAGGCATTACAACAAAAACCCCTTGGGAAGAGGAGGAAATGTGATTGTTCTTGAGCATGTGGCACCCAGTGGCCACTTTTCTGCCGACCAGAGCCTGGCTGCTGATCACTGTGCTGCAAACTGATCGAGATTTGTGGCAGAAAGCAGAGTTGTTGGAAGCACAGATAAATGTCCTGGAGGACAATGTGCAGCGACTGGCCTCTCACACCAGGGAAGATGACCAACCCAGTGGTGAGTTGGGGAAACCGTGTGTCTCCAGGCACGACCTCTTGTGCATGAGAAATTGAGACAGTAAAGCAGCAGAAACAGGGAGAGGCCCTAGAGGCTGCAACTATGAGGTCTAGGGGTAGATGGTGTAATGTGCTGTAGGGACTATGTATTAAATGCATGTTGCGTTTGTCTGAAGGCAAAAGGCTTGGAGGGTGCCACTTAAACCCAATGGCTGGCCGGGTGCTGTAAAACCTGAGAAAAGAGTGCCACATGCAGATGGGCAGATGACCCGAGGACGGGTGCCACTGCAGAATTTCAAGTATGTTTTTACCTGGTGAAAATGTGGAAAAGTTAGTCTCTGTTACTATGTGCCTGTCTCTGTGGCAGTGGTTGCAGGAGAGCTGCAGATATGCACAAGGCCACTCCTTGATGGACTGGGATAATGCAGCTGTTTGAACTCTGGGAGAACACTGCAAAAAACTGCCTGAGACTGAATTAGTAGCCAGTGTAAGCCGGGCTGATTGAGGTAATTCAAAAGCCAGAGAAAAATGCAAGGGTGCAGCAGATAAACTGCTAAGGACATTATCTTAGCAGAGAGGAGTTTTAGTGAAGGAGGCAGGTGGGCGTCTGCCTTGCGCATCCACCATGCACAGCCATGCTTTCCAACCTATGGCTCCAAGGACCTTTTGGCCAGTTACCTAGCTCATAGACCTGCGTGTGAGGGGTCTGGGGACCCAATGTGGCATATGAAGGGTTTGTGACCTGGTCTGTGAACATGCTTGAGGGGTCTGTGAGCTCCAGACCTAGCTCTAGCTCAACAATTGGCCCAGTCGATGCAGAATTACTGGCAGGTAAAAGAGCCCGACAACTGGTGTGGTCAACTAGCTTTACAATTGGCGTCACAAACAGGATAAGTAGCTCTGCAATTGGCTATGTCAACAGGGTTAAAGTCATTAGCCCAAGCTCCACAAACAGTTATCCTCATCTCCAAAAATGCAATACGCTCTTCCAGTTGTCAGGCAAAAAACTTCATTCACCTCTTCCTGTCCTACTCCACGTGCAATCATCAGCAAATCCTGTTGGAGGGCCCTTCAAAATACATCCAGAACTTGCCCATCTCTTGCCATCTCCGCCACTATCACCCTAGTCCAAGCCACCATGGCCTCTGCCCTGGGTTTTTGCAATCATCTCCTAACTGACCTCCCTGCTTCTGCCTATTATCTATTCTCAACTCAGAAGCTAGAATGATACTTTAAAATTTTAAGTATGATTATGTCTCTCTTCTGCTCAAAATCTTTCCAAGACTTCCTTTATCATTCAGAGTAAAACCCCAAATCCTTATAATAACTCCTAATACCCTCCATGGTCCTCCCCCCCACTCTCTGATATCATCCACGACCACTGTCTTTATCTGTAATACACAGCTAGTGCTGTCCTGACCTTCTTGCCATCCCTTCAATATTCTAAGGAAACACCTTTCTCAAAGCCTTTGCCTCTGATGTTTCTATACATGTAATACTTTCCTCCCATATATTTAGCCCACTAATTCCTTCATTTTTCTCTTATCTCTACCCAAATGTCACTTTGGCATCTAGCACTACATGCCTTATAATTTTTTCCACAGCACTTCCCACTACCTGATTTTTATACGTTTGTTTGATATTTGTTTCTCTTCACCTCTTTTCCCTCTACCCTGCCAAATTTTTAGGATGTAAGTCTCATGAGGGCAGGGATGTTATTTTGTTACTGTTAAATCAATTCAAGAGCATGGTGAGAGAGTATTAACCAGTACATAACAAGCTACTTAATTTTAGAATTTTAAAATCAACATTGTAATTTTTTGATAAACAGAAAAGTTCTAAACATTCTCTACACTTGAAGAATGTGTTTAAAACATCAATGTTCTGGAACAGCCTAAATGTTCAGAAACAGAGGAGGACATCTAAACTCTGGGCTGGCAAGCAGCCATTGCAACTACTGCTTCTGGAATAAGACGTAATGACACATGCAAGTGTTCTAGAGGAAGCTTTATAAGTAGGAAAAAAATGGTGTATGTGATATTGGTAATGGAAAAAATAAAGGCTCAAAAGAAATGAGGGAAAAACCATAATTTTAGAAAGGTTATTATTACTGGCTTTTTTTTTCTTGAATTTTTCACATTTTCTATAAATGTATTTAAAAATAAGCTAGTATATTTCCAGTTTCAGTAATACCATCAATTTTGCTCTTCTATTTAAGAAAGAATAAGGTTTTTTTCTTTTCTTTTTTTCATATCACACAAGCCCCTGGAAGCCTAGATTGGTATGCTTCATTCTGTTCTGTTGAGATTGGTTAATGGATGCAAAATCACAGGTAGACAGCAAAATAAGTTCTAGTGGTCTACAGTATGCTAGGAATCTATAATTAACAAGAACTTATTGTATGTTCTCAGATGGCTAGAAGAGAGGGGCTCAAAGGCTCTCATCACAGAGAAATGACAAAGTTTTGCAATGATGAATATGCTAATTACCCTGATTTGGTCATCACACATTGTATACATGTACTGAAATGTAACTCTGTACCTCATAAATATGTACAATCAATATGTGTCAATTAAAAAATAGACAAATAAGGGGCCGGAGTTCATTTACTACTACCCAAGAAGATAAGATAGGTGAGGGTTAACAGCATCACTCCCAGATACTGAAGCTTGAGTTCAAAGGGAAGGATTTAACCCCTCTCCTTTGAGCAGCAGTGACAGAGCCAGGACTAAAACACAGACCAATTTCTCCACCCCAAATCCATATTTCTTCTCCAAGATATGGGAGGAGGAGGGTGCTGAGAGTGAACATGGATTCTGAACTATTTTTTGGAAAGTGTAAGCCCTGCAATTTGTGCCTTGTAGATGTGATATGAGATAAGTCCCCCTTTCTAGATGGTGATGGGTCTCTTCCATTTCCTGGGCCTATTCATTGCCCACCATGGACTTTGCTGCAACTTTACCCATCTCTTCCTTGAGGAAGCAGCCCTATGGAAGCTCTTTCCTCTCTGGCTCCTCTACTCTGATGCCACTAGGACTTATATTCCTCTGGCCATGCATATAGGAAATAAATCGCCATGTACCTATGTGTTTTAGTCTCACTGGTGGGGTGGTGAGTGTCAGTATCCAGCTTAATAACCCTATTCTGGGCTGGCTGGTTAGCTCATTTGGTTAGAGTGCCACTTTGTAACACTAAGGTCAAGAGTTCAGCTCCCCATACTGGCCAGCCACCAAAACAAACAAAAGAACAAAACAAACAAAAATAATTCCATTCCCAGCCCCCCAGATCTCTGCACTTTCCCTCATCCACCCCTGCTGGTACTTCTCAATGGCCTGGGGAAAGCCCCAGAATCACAGAGCTAGGACAAATGCATTTATGCAGAGTGCCCACATTTAGTACCTTTGGAAAAGTCCAAGGACTGATGAAGCAACATTGGTTTGAGGTTAGGAAGGAATTCCTCAGGGTCATGTGGAAGAGAAAGGATTCTAAACCTGGTGACCAGTAGGGAGGCTGGAGCCTCCAGTTATGGAAGGACAGGTTAGTTATGAGTGAGGAAAGCATGGGGAATTAATTTCCATTCTGGTCTTTCCCATGAGGTGAAGACATGGATGGGGGCTGCTGGACATTCAGTTATTATGTTATTTCTCCATTGTAGGGCTTGACAGGTTTGTAGTCCCTGCAGAAGTATCTTTGCTCTCTTTTTGATGGATAATTCCCATGAGGATTAAACATATTTCATGATCTCCCATTCTAACAGATCCTTCTTTAATCCCACTTTGCCTCCAACACCCATCCTATCTTTCTGCTATCACTTGCACCTGAACCTCTCAAGAGTTACCTGTATGTGTTGTTTCAACTCCATTTAATCCACTGAAAGGCTACTCTTGCCATAGGTCATAGAAGAAGAGTCAAGGGATTTTCCAAGGTCATACTCAAAGTTGGGTAGTGCAGGGAGTTGGAATCACTTCTTTTGAAAATTAATTCCTAGTAAAATAGACTGGAGAACAGAAAGGAAGAATAGCTTTGTCAGATTTATTTTCTGCTGGATTCTCTGAATTTCCCACATTTCTAGATAGGTTTTATTTTGTGCTTGGTAAAGTCTGCTGTTTCCCCCCTCATATGTGTGCTTTGGTTCAGTTTGTTTTTCTATTTTTATGCATTCTAATTCCAATGTGTGTTTTTATATACTACTTCCTGGTTTTGTTTCGAAGAGGTGATATGCTGCAGTATATCACTGAGATCGTGAGGTGGTCCATACTCCAGGCTTTGTGCACACACAGCTCCCCTCTAGGAAGTGGAAGGGACATATGTTCATTTCCGGGAGACCCAGCTAATGAAAAAAGGGGAGGTCCAATATTTGTTAGATTGGAGGCTGAAGGAACAGAAATATCAAACTGGCTTAAGGACGAACCAATGACCTCTCAATAAGAGGAATATACAGGTAGCTTGGGCATCAGGCTCCACATCTCTGTGATGCTTTTGCTGCTGCTGTCTTCTGAGTGTTGGTTTCACCCTCAGGTTGATGTCGAGATGGGCTGTAGTAGTTCTAGGCATTGCATTCAGATATAACCATATCCAGAGGAAGAAGGACCATTCCCTTCCATCCTTCCATGGTCTCTTTCTGAGGAGTGAGAAAATTTTTCCTAGAAGCCCCTCCCCACCCCCACCCCCAAGCAGACTTCACAATTTATAACAACAGATAGAATGGATCACATGCCCACTCAGTGTGAAACTGGCAAGTGGACAGGCACCGCCATGACTGCCTTAGACTTTGTAAGTTTTGTTCAGAAGTAAGGAGATGAGGGCCAGAGTAGAAGCAGGTACAACTAACTGTACCTGCTGCAGAGGCCACATCCAGGCCCCATCTCATTGTCTGCATAAGTCGAATGCAAAAGTGAGAGTGGGTCTGTGCTGAGGTTGGTTGGTGGTTGGCTTGAGTGCATCAGGAGGACCTAGCTAGGTTAGAAGTGAAAATAATCCCAATTTCTGCTAATTTAGAATATATACATTTGAAATAGGATGTTACTGGAAGTGATGTGTTTCACTTCTGAATTGTGCCTTTAGGAGGCATAAGCATATGCCCACTCCTTTTCCCTTTTTTTCCTTCCCTTTGATGGTGATGTAAACATGATGGCAAAACCTGGAATAGCCATCTTAACCTGCAAAATGGAAGCTGCATGCCAAGGATGGCAGAATAAGAAGACAGAAGGAAGTAAGGCTTGTAATAACATGGAGCTGCCATATTAATCCTGAAGGGCCCTGCCTTCCACCTAACAGAAATGGATTTGGGACTCAGTCTGGCCATTCAGAACACTATTCTCCTGGCCCAGAACCTGTAACTTCTCTGGACTATGGAGACAGCCGAAATTTAGCTCTGTAATGAGCATCACGGTGGTTACAGAGAAGAAGGTTGCCTAAGCATTAAGCCAACTTAATGAAGAGTCATGAGAGGAAGAAAGAGCCATGAGAGGAAGAAAGGGAGACTTGAGGACAGAGTTTGAACTTTTGACGTTAACTGTGCCTGAAGCGACTTCCTTGGACCTTCCAGTTACAGAAGCCAATAAATTCCTTTTGTGTTTAAGCTAAAAAAAATAAAAATAAAAAAATAAAAAAAAGAATATATAAACCTGAAAACAGCAATGTAAAAATACAAAGTCTTACTTCATGTAAAAATTTTAAAAGTTATCAAAAATTATGTAATTTCAAAGCTGATAGGCAGAGTGAATATTGTAAATCTTGTTTACACTTTTACAATGTGGCTAGCCAATTTAGCTGGTAAACAGAAATACCAACCTGGCTTTTCAGGATTCTCTGAACCATGATGTTGTTTGCATACAATGCAACTCCTGGAAGTGATTTTGATTACTATATGCTAATATTTTAGCATTGAGGTTATTATCATGTAAAATACAAGGGTATTTCAAAAAGTTTGTGGAAAAACAAAATTAAAAGATAATACAAATCTTGTCATGAACTTTTTGAAGATCTTTGTATTTTTACAACCCATAGTAATGCCATTCAAACATTCACAATGAAAAATGTGCCCCCAAATCATTAGCTTTCGAAGGGAAGTTGTACATGATAAGATGCCAAGAAGAAGGGAAAACAACCACTATGAAACACAGCACAGTTAACGTGGGAGAAGGCAGTCTGTGAAATATTTGATGTAATGCTGGGAATTAAAAAAACAGCTTTAAAAGCAAAAAAGTGTTACAACTTGTAAGTGTGCTCTGGGAGTACATCTATCTTATTTTATATTTGTTCCCTTGAGAAAATCATTCTTAAATTATGCAAGTTAGAATTACCCAAGGCCTGGAGAGATACATGCTTTGTATGAAATAAGACCTCCCCACATTTTTATAACCAGAAATAATGCAACTTAAAAAAAAGTCAGTGCTGTTTGGCACTTAAATAAACAAGTTCCAGGTTGTCTTTTTAATAGGAAAAGTGCATTTTTAGATTTCATAATCCATCAGCTTGAATTGCTTAGAAAGTGTTTAGCATAGCCCCATGTGCCAATAGATGTAAAAGAAATGTTTTTGGTGATAAGAATCAGGTAGTTAATATTTCCAAAGCATTTTGCTCAGACGTGAAAAGCTAAATTAATTTCCTTGAAATGTTTTGGAGAGTGCTTAGTTATTAATCTAATTCAACTTCTTACTAATGCAAAAATCACAGGAATGTTACAGTGTAATGGTCAGCTGTCGACATGATTTATGTCATTTATTATTTTTCAAAGGAGAAATGCTTTGCATTTTTTATTTGTATGTGATAACTTTGGCAGAGTGAAATCCCATTTCTAGTTTCCACAGTGTAATAAAAACAAGTTTGACTTTTCACATTCAGCCACATGATTTTTGTGTATAGTTTCAATTTGTGATGTGTCAGCCAGTGAACAGCTGATTTAATAACAGTTAAGAACCTCTTGTACATAGGAATGACTGAAGCGATGCTTCTTTAGATCAATAGTATTGCTTGGTTTTATGGAGGAAATAAATCATTTTGCCATATGGTTGCCAAATGTGAGGGTTTTTTGGATCAATGACACAAACCTATGTTATTTTTAGAGAGATTATGAGACCTTAGTTCATCAATCAAATCAACTTTAATTAAATCTAATTTAATGGACTACTGCCTACTAAAAAAAAATTCTTTTTTTTTTTCCTTTTTATCTTTTTTACTGACCAGTAACGGGATCGCAACCCTCGGTGTCGCGCCCGCACTGGGGACTGGCAACTGGGCCGGCCCTAAAAAAAAAAAAAAAAAATTCTTAAGAGAAAGTCATAGTTGAAGCACACAGGGCTTTTCTTTTCCCACAAATAGCTAATGCACTGAAAAGAAGACAACACCTCAGCAAAACTGGCTAGCAGGTTCTCCGGGCTGAATTTCTGAGACTGTCTTCCTTTCTGATATTCTTGCTAAAGTCTTTCCTTTTAATGTAAGAAAAGGAAGATACAGACTGTAGCCAGGAATGAAATTAATCTTTAATTAGACTTTCAATGTTTAAAAATATGGATAATCAAGAAACCACTTTCCTTTCTCTATACTCTTTCATACAGCCATTCTCTTTTCTTCTTAAATTATGTTAAAATATATATGTAACATAAAATTTGCCATTTTGGCCATTTTAAAGTGTACAATTTAGTGGCATTAATTATATTCACAGTATTGTGCAACCATCACCTCTATTTCCAAAACTTTATCACCTCAAACAGAAACTCTGTATCCTTTATGCAATAACTCCTCATTCTCTCCTCCCTCAGCCCCTGATAACCTCTAATCTATTTTCTGTCTCTATGAATTTTCCTATTATAGATACTTCCTATAAGTGGAATCATGCAGTATTTCTCCATTTGTGACTGGCTTATCTCATTCAGTACAATATTTTCAAGGTTCATCCATGTCATAGCAGGTTATAGAACTTCATTGGTTTTTAAGTTCATTCCTGGAAAATGAAGCCACGACACACGGTGGTGCGATGGTAGAGGTGGGAGGGGAAGCTGACATGGCCTGGGGGCGCACAGAGAATACTTCCTTGAGGTAGCCATGTTTGAACAAAGCTCTGAAGAACGTCAAGTTTATCTGGATAAATAGGAGAGTGAAGAGCATTCTAGGTAGATGGAAATGTGGATGAGAAGACTCAGGTGAAAAGGAGCAAGGGGACTTTGAAGACCTGAATGGAGACTGGGCTGGCTGGAAAACAGAGGGCAAGGGTGGTGGGTAAAATGAGGAAGGTGCTAGACCATGCAGGGCTTTTTTTAGGGTACATTAAAGATTTTGGATTAGAGAGAGAGAGAGTAGGTGAGGGAGAGAGATAGGATCATGTTTGTGTTTTGAAAAGCCATTCTGGCTGATGTATGAATCATAAACTGGAGGGAAAAAGAGCTGGATGTGGCATGTCACAGGGCAAGTATAATAATCTAGGTAAGAGATGCTTGTGGTTTGGACTTGTGTCATTGCTGTTGGCATGAAGAGAAGTGGATGGACCCAAGAGATGCTGCAGAGATAAAATTACTCGATATGGTAAATTTTTTTTTTCCTTTTTGTCTTTTTTCGTGACCAGTAATGGGATCGCAACCTTCGGTGTCGCACCTGCACCGCTCTCAACCAGTGAGCGGACCGGTCTCTATATGGGATCCGAACCCTCGGCAGGAGTGCCGCCGCACTCCCAAGTGCCGCACTCTACCGAGTGCTCCACCGGGCCGGCCCGATATGGTAAATTTTATGTTACATATATTTTACCAAAATTGAAAAAAAGTCTGAAGGCCGTGGTGATTGTATATGTGCAGAAACAGAAAGGAGAAGAACTTTTGCAAGGATGCCCAAGTTTTAGGTTGGGGAAAGTGGATAGATAGACACCCAGAAGAGCACTAAGTTTGTGTGGGAAGTTTATGACTTCACTTCTGGACAGTGTGAGGTATGGCTGTTATGTAAGGAAATGGATATGTAGATCTTGGTCCTAAAGGAGAGGTATGACCATTAGGCATGCCTAGTAAATTCCTCATCACCGGGCTGGAGTTGAGTTGCATCTCTTAAATCCTGGGAGGAAGTGGCAAGAACAACACAGGGTTCCAGGCATAAAGAATCTTGTGAGGCACAGAAGGTCCCAGTTAACAGAACTGAGCTTTGAGACAATAAGCCTGCTATCAGAATTGGGATATCAAGTCAAGGGCAGCAATGAACATGACTTCATGCTGAGTTTTAGAGGATTGGTTTACAAATCATACTGACTCTGAGCCTGTAGGTAGACATGAATCTGTGCAGCTAGGAGGAGGGAGACAGGAACACAAAAAGTCTTGAGGAGCTTGAAAGACTTCAGGCAAGGCTGGCTCATCTATGTATTGACCCCACTCAAGGAGACTGCTCTTCTTCTCAGCCATGATCTGACATTATAGAAGAAACAATGGTATGTATTCACCAAATCCATGGTTTAGTTTCCTATTCCCAGGCCCAATTCCCAGTCTCCCTTGCAGTTAGATCGCAGCTGTTGTCAGAGAGAGATGTGATAGAGGAAGTAGTGTCAGAGATGTGACATTGTTGGCTTTGACCATGGAAGGAGGGTGCCACTAGTCAGGGAATGTGGGAAGCCTCTAGAAGGTGACCTTGTTTAACTTAATTACCTCTTTAAAGGCTGCTTCTCTAAATGCAGTCACATTCCAAGAGAGGGTAGGAGTTCAACATATGAATTTTGGGGCAATGCAGTTCAACCCACAACACCAAGACTGTAGACATTTAGATTGTTGCAATCATGAAAATGCAAATCAGATTTTTATTCCATGAGTTTGATACATATTTCAGAATGATTTCTATCATCAACTCATGCCACCGGCACAGCATGGGTTGAGCAGAACATCAAGCTCCTGGAGAACTGTTGGGAGGCAAGCGTTTGGGGTTAGTGTAATGAGGAGCAATGCTGGAGAAAGGCCAATTGGAAACCCTCCACTGGGGTCAGCTTTGGTATAAGCTACTAACCTACGTGAGCAGCAGAGCCACAGCCTTCTCTCCGCTTTCTTTTTCTTCCTGTCCATGTTTGTTATGGCCTCTTCCTGTATTGGTCCATCATAGCCCCCCAAACAGTAATAGAACATGTTATTTTGGAAAATGCAAACTGTGGAAAACACCCATAGGTACGTGTAATTTTGTAAGGTTATAAGTTCAAGGAAAAACAAACTAAAAAACACAACCATTTTATTATGATAATAAATCAAATTTTATACACAAGTTTCTACATCATATGGCCAGGCCTCCGTTTTTGCTGTGTCCTCAGAGACTATGCTATAAAGCAGATTATTGCAGAAAACAGATTATTGCAGAAAGCAGGATCAATCTGAAATGCTTGGAGGTTGCACTCCTGTTTCAGAAAAATTATGGGCTAGACTAAGAATATAAAATATATGTAAAACCACAACATCTATAAACCTTTAAAACGATATAAGTAGTAAAATTATGTTCGAGGTCATCCGATAGGCATAAATGTACTGTGAAAATGGATTATAAGATAGGCACTGATGATAGAATATACCTATGCTATATTAAAAATATAACTTTATTTTATCATAACTTTGGCTCATATCTAACATGCAGCTGAATGAACAATTAACATTAAATTTGTTTGACTTGTAACTCTGAGGTGCCTTTGAGGTGTGCTTTCGATAGTCTATTTCCCAAAATCTCTCAATTTTACTGTTCAAAGGAGATAGACTGTCATTTTTTGTTTTTTCCATAGAGGTTTCCCTTGTAGTTAATCAAGAAGTTACTGTTTTCGGGGTTACTCACAAAGTTGGAGTCCTTCTTCTCTTTGCAGCATCTTTATATATTGAAAGGCAGACTCTACATAAAATGTGGGGATTTCGAGATTAGACGTCTGCCGAGTCTACTCCTCTTGTTTTTCTTCGTTGCCTTCTCCGACTTCCAACATCAACTAGCACCCAAGTGTCATGTTTTGACTGCCCACTTGCTAGTCTTGTCGGGCGGAGGCAGGGTTCTTCTTGCGGCACAGAGCCCGAAATTGGGAGAGCCTCCCTGTCCCCGGCCAGAGTGAGGGACGGGGCCCTCCAGCTTGGTGCGGCGAATCTGCAGGGAGTGATGCGAAGGTGCGGGGACAGGCGGGGTTCACAGTCCATGTCGGCCTTGGCCTGGGGGTCCCGTGGAAGCAATGCCAGCAACCGTGACCTGCAGTCACTCTTCCTTCCGCCACCTTGCTGGGTTCCTGACCATCTACAAGCCCAGTGCTTAGTCGTCCTGTGGAATCGATGTGCTACCTGGTACCCTTCCAACAACTTTCCTTCCCTTAAGTTAGCCCCAGCTGGTGTCTGTGGTTCGGGCAGCGGCTACATCTGCACGGGGAGTGGAGCTTGTGAATGATACTGAGATGCTGAAATGTGATTCGTAGGTGCTTGCTTTTTGCACATGGCTGCCATATTGCAGTGGTAACTTTGGCCCTTTTATGGGAGTTGTGTTTCGTCAGGGAACTGAGATCCCAAGGTTCTTAGTGACAAGCTCTTTTTATATTCTCTCTCTCTCTCTCTCTCTCTCTCTCTCTGTCTGTCTCTCTCTCCTCCCACCCTTCTCTCCCCCCCCC
>NW_007726439.1:586085-587959 GCF_000696425.1 Galeopterus variegatus
CTCTCTCTCTCTCTCTCTCTCTCTCTCTCTCTGTCTGTCTCTCTCTCCTCCCACCCTTCTCTCCCCCCCCCCCCCCCCCCAGTGGTTACTAAGTCATGACTACACTGCTAGGTAAGCTGGGTCAACATGGGCATCCACAACGAGTAGCCCTCATATTTAGATCCTGCAGCCCTTGTTTTGGTTGGTTTGTTTTGGCTGCTGGCTGGTGCAGGGATCGAATCTGGACCTTGGTGTTATCAGCATCACCCTCTAACAAACTGAGCTACCCGGCCAGCCCTAGATCATGCCTTGTGGTACAAATATCTGGTCCTGAACATTTGGATTCAGGCCAGTGTCTAGAGCTCTCCTTCCTTTTTGTTGGGGAACTTCCCATCCTGAACCCATTTTTCCCTCTGGCATCTGACCTTAGCTGGGAACCCTGAGCGCAAAACACCAGTTTGAATCTTAACAAGAAGGGGTAGAGTCTCATTCACTTTCCTCCCAGGAGGCCCTGTGATCCCAGTGCAAACCTCCCCACCCTTGCCCCAGCTGGAGAGCTGGCAACCAGACTTACGTTTAGGTTACTAAGGCGCCACTCCAGTGCGTTATTTAGAACAAAGGGGTCGTTTTCAAAGCTCCAAAATCCAAGATTTACTAGTAACCCCTAAATAGCAGTTTCTTTGAGAAAATAAAACAATGGTATTAGGGAACGTGAACGTGAGCCTTGCGGGTCGTAGTCCCACTCTGCTTAATTGCTAGACATGGCAGCCTCATGTGGAAAGGGGCAGGTCCTACTTTTCCTTAGAAGTCCCTCACCTAGTTCAGAGTATCTGCTTAATCATATCTTTTGTGAAATGATGGGAGGATTCTTCTTTCTATGGTCTACATCCAGGAAATTAATTCTCTTAATTATTAAATCTGGAAAGGATTTAGAATAGCGAGGTCTAAGCAAGGAATTCACAGATTTGAAGTCCAGCAACCCTTCTATATATTCATTAGGTTTTTTCAGATTTGTGTTTTTGGCTCTATTACACTTGAAAAATTCATCAGAGTTGGAATTATATAAAACAGTCAATTTATTAATTTACAATGTGTGATTACCAAGGGCAGCTATCTACAAATGATATTCCCTTTCTGGGTATTTCTCAGATAACTAAATTCAGATCAGAACACTACTGTGTGAATATATAATTAGACTCCAAAGGGAGTTGCATGTCCCTAAAGGGTATTTCTAACGAGCTATGGTAGTGTAACAGAAATACCTTTCTTCTCTCTAGGGAGAAAGAATATCTCTGTTCAGTGATTGTCTGTGGAAAATAGCACAGCAGCTGAACCTGGATTTGGGGACTCCAGCTTTTATGTTGTACGTGTTTAATTTTTCAATGTCCCGTCCTTCCCTGAATTCAGAAAACCAATACTGCTCACAGAAGTATTAGATAATAGTTATTTTTACCTTGGTGCTAATTCAAATCTATGCATTATTTTTCCAAGGCATTTTACATTTTGGAGCTCACTTTAAAATTTGAGTCTCAAAGCATTGTTCCTATGGAAGGAAATCTATGGATCAGTGAATGTAGGGGCAAGTATTTCTTGGTCAGAGGGCAATTGGTCAGTGATACTGACACTGTCCCACATGGGCAGACTCCTCCCCTGTCTATAAATAAGAAGATTCTGTTTCTGCTTTAAGGATCTGGGACTGTTTGTGTGGAATTACATTAACTGGTGGGTGTGTGTTCTGAAAGAAACACTGACATTGTTCCTCAGCTGTTTTTCTGAACTCCATGAGGACATTCACTCATCTTTGTCTTTTGATTCCATGTCAGGGCTTTTTTTTTTTTCCTGGTTAGATCCATATCAGGGCTTTTTTTTTTTTTTTTTTTTTTTTTTTTTTTTTT
>NW_007726439.1:588409-634362 GCF_000696425.1 Galeopterus variegatus
TTTTTTTTTTTTTTTTTTTTTTTTTTTTTTTTTCGTGACCGGCAACGGATCGCAACCCTCAGTGTTGCGCCCATACCGGACCGGGACCGGCAACGGAATCGCAACCCTCAGTGTCGCACCCGCACCTCGCTCAGCCAGTGAGCAGGAACCGGTCTGTATGTGGGATCCGAACCCTCGGTGGGAGCACCACCACGCTCCCAAGTGGCGCACTGTAGCAGTGTGCCACCGGGCCGGCCCCATATCAAGGCTTTTGCCACTGTTCTGTTCTTTCCTCTGTCTAGAAAATTCCTCTCCCAGGTAAGCACATGCCTCCCTCATTTTCTCTAAATCTCTGCTCAGATAGTGTCTCCTCAGAGAGACTTTCTCCCACTACCCTTCTGACATGGCAGCCCTGTCCCTTTATCTCATAACCTGCTTTATTCATAGCACTTATCACCACCTGCCAATACATTATACATTTGGTTATTTATTATCTACCTCTCTTACATGTTAGCTTCACAAAGGCAGGGGCTTTTTGTTCATCTCTGATTCTCAGATGAGCTTGGCACATAGTAAGCTTGCAATAAACATTATTTAAGCAAGTGAGTGAATTGATGAATGTATTAATCATAGGTTCAGAGGTTATTTCTCCTGGATTATTTTGTCTGCTGGGCCTTTTTTTCCTCTGTTTTTCCCTCCCTTTCTTTCTTCTTATTTTTCTTCCTAAAATAAACATTTATTGAGGCACTGAAATCTCATATTGGAATAGGTTAATTCTGGAATGGTTTTCTATGGACCAGTAGTGTCATCTATGAGCTCTCACTGTCTTCTTTTCCCAGGTGGCAGTCTTTTCTGCTTGGGAGTTCTCCACATTTTAGGACCTACAGCTCTCAGTTTATTGATTACATCACCACCCTTTCCACATGGTTTAAAGAAATGACAATACTGAAAAGACTGAGCTAATGAAGATAGTAGTTGTGCTGGGTCATTCTCTACTGGGGTCCCACTTTCTGATGCACTGGAGGCATTTAGTGACTATTTGTAGGATGAGTTGATATGAATGAATAGTAAAACACTGGATTAGAAGATATCTACATAAAACACTTAAGGTTTAGAATGCATGAAAAAGCCAAATGCCAACCAAACTAGTATTTTGAATGTTATAGATGAGATTCATTTCCTCCCCTAATTCAAGATCCTTTTTCTATTGCCCTTATTTAGATACAAAGGGAAATGAGAACAAATGTACCAAATCATTGTTTCATATCTGATCATTAATTATCATTTATACAACACATAAGCTGTGTAATTTAGCTTCAGAACTACTGTCATTATAGCAGATTAAGAAATGTATTTATCATTATTACTTTGCTTTTCTCCAAGTTTATTAATTTTAAAAATAACTGATATACATTCATATGTTAAACAAAAATCTTTAAAGATACCTAGTGAAAAGTTAGGCCTTTCTCTCACTCCTGTCTTCTAGTTCCTGTGTTACAATCACTAGATATAACCACAATTCCCAGCTTCTTCTGTAGCCTCTTGGTTTGTCTCTACACAAACATATATTTGGCTATTCTTCCTTAAAAATATAAATGGTAGCATACACTCGTTGTTCTTCATCTTGCTATTTTTACTTAACATAGAATTTAGAGCTTGCTATGGTCTGATTGTTTGTGTCCTCCCCAAAATTCATTGTCGAAATCCTAACCCCAAGATGATGGTTCAAAGTGTGGGGCCTTTGGGAAGTGATTAGATCCTAAGGACACTACTCTTATAAATGGGATTAGTGCTCTTATAATAGATGTTGCTTTGACTCCCATGGATCTGTCACCCCTTTCCCCTGGGTGATGAAACCACAAAGATTACTCAAAGCCCATCTATTCTGAGCAGTGAGAAGCTCCAAAAGGGGTTAATGTCCTGCAACCCTCAGGATAGAGGCATTCCTTCCATTTGGGAAATTAACAATGAATTGGGGCTCTCTTCCCGCATTTATTCTCCAGACCAGGAAGTTACAGGAAGAGAACATAGGTGGGGTTTTTGCTAAGTATAGTTTAACAAGTTTAACAATAGAAGCTGGTAACATTCAGTAAGACAAGCAAGGTGACATTCCATAATGCAATTTGCAAGAAGTTAAGTCAATCCATCAACAAAAGCTTGATTTTAGCAAACATTCTCTTCTTACAGCAATTTCCCAGTATCTTTACATATCAATCAGAAACCTGTCTGTCTTTGAGCCAGCAGCCTTGCTGTGTTACAATTCTTTATCTTACAACAGAGAATAGCCTGGGGTAAATTTCCTGTTTTTTGCAAGGTTAACATTTGAAACTACAAGGCTTTGAAAAACCAGACCCTATGAAATATGTTTGCTTTATGTATACTCCACAATAGAGACTGCAGAGAGCTAGCTAGTCTCTTCCACCATGTGAGGACCCAGCAAGAAGGTGCCATTTATAAACCAGAGACTCAGCCTTCACCAGATGCTGAATCTGCCAGTGACTTGATCTGGGACTTCCCAACCTCCAGAACTGTGAGAAATAAACGTTTGTTGTTTATAAGCCACACAGTTTATAATATTTTGTTATAACAACCTGAACAGACTAAGACAAAAATCATTTCATTTTATTGCATAGAGTACTGCCTCATTTCTTCAACAGCTAGGAAGTATTCTATTCTATAAATCTATAGTAATTTAATCTTTTTCTATTGA
The DNA here is from genome assembly GCF_000696425.1 of Galeopterus variegatus. NCBI lineage: Eukaryota > Metazoa > Chordata > Mammalia > Dermoptera > Cynocephalidae > Galeopterus > Galeopterus variegatus. The sequence continues at coordinate 591,099 of NW_007726439.1, forward strand.
TACATATTTAAATTGCTTCCAAATATTGCAATTACAGATAACATCATTTTGTACACGGGCAAGTATAATTGTAGGATAAAGTTCTAGAAAGGGAATTGTTGGGTCAAAGGGTGCATGCATTTGTAATTTTTATAGATAATGCCAAATTGCATTCCTTGAAAATTGCACCATTTCCACGCTTACCTCTAATTGCTGGTCTTCAGTGATAATTCTCATTATTGGTATGAAAGTTGGTATTTTCTTTTATCTTCACCCACAGTGTGTTATTACTTTCTGATAACTTGTCAATCTTGTAGATAAAAAACAATCTCACTGTCACTTTAATTTGCATTTCTCTCTATGAATGCAGTCAAACATTTCTTCTTAGGTTTAAGATTAATTTGTATTTCCTTTGCTGGGAACTGTTTGCCCTTATCCTTTTCCCATTTTTCTATAAGTGTTTTTTTCTATTTATTGTTCATTTGATAGAGCTTCTTATATATAAAAATTAGTGAAAGTTATTGTTGCTGAAGGTGGTTCACTAGGGTTAATGCCTTTAGAAAAAAACTGCATCAAATTATACTTTATGTACTTAAAATTCACATGTCATTTTACCATTTCTAAAAATGAGGATATATTTAGAAAAATACTTACAATAATATTTAGAATTTCTAAACAGTGCCAGTGCCTAAATGTGCTATTCACAGATATGGGAGCTTGAGGATAGTTTACATTATCTACTCTCCTTGTTTATAGGTAAGAAACTAAGAACGAGGAAATTTGGTCATCTCAGCCATCTGAGACTAGCAAGAAGCCAGGTTCAAACTGGCTTACACAGTGTAAAAAAAAATGTGTTGGTTCACATAAAAGGAAGCCAGTGTCAGTGCAGGCTTTGGGGCTGAGTGATCCAATCTACTCAACAGTGTTATCAGGGACTCATGCTATTTTCCACCAAAGGGCAGTTGCCAGTACCAACGGGGTTTGGGGGTGGGGTAGGGGGTGGTAGCGGCTACTGCTTTCTTATTCTACCCCAACAGGAGAGCAAGAATGTTGCTTCTGTAAAGCCTCTCAGAAGAATGACGACAAATCTTAGTAGTAGTTCACAACAAAACCTCTTCTCATATCTCATTGGTCTTTTCTAAGTCACATGACTCCACTTGAGCCAGTTATTGGCAATGGGATGGCTCACCCTCACATCAATCAGGACTATTCTTGAAGGTGAGGTCAAGTTATCTTCCAATGAGGTAAATGGGTTGTTGGGGAGGGACTCCTACTCAAACAAAATCAGAAGTTTGTGCTATGTGTAATATTATGTAAAATAGTATTACTTAAAGTCATGGCATTGTTTTAATTAATAAAACATAAAAAATAAAATAAATTCACTTGAAATCTGTATTAGTCAGGATTCTCCATAGAAACAGAACCAACAAGATGGACAGACACACACACACACAGAATTATTTTATAGAATTGGCTCATACCACTATGTAGGCTTGCAAGTCTGAAACCTGCAGGGAAGTCCAGCATGCTGGAAACTCAGGGCAGAGTGGATGTTGCAGTCTTGAGGCCAATTGTCAAGCTAGGGCTGGGTCTGGAGCTCACAGACCCCTCAAGCCCATTCACAGACTGGCTCACAAACTCCTCACATGCCAGGCTGGGTCCCCAGACCCCTCACATGCCAGGCTAGGTCACCAGACTCCTCACACTCAGGTCTATTACCTAGGGACTGGCCAAAAGGTCCTTGGAGCCATAGGTTAGAGAGCATGGCCATGTGTGGTGGATGACTGGGGCAGCCCACACCAGCCAGGTCACAACACTGCACATGTGCACTCATTCCACTCACACACAACTTATTTACAAAAAATGCGCCACACCACTCCCAACAGTACCTAAGGCAAGGGGGCCTGATTAAATTATTCTATTTTCCCAACATAGGCTCAGCAAATAAAGGGAAAAAATTAGGGTTAGACCCCTTTAACTATGGATCTATCTAAGCCAGCTTTCAGTGTTGGTAATCCACTCCTTTGACAGCATCAATGAATATATACAGTACATTTTAGGCATGTGGTTTGACAAATATTTCAGTGCAATTTATAGGCCTTTAGCTCAAGGCTATTTAAGCCCTGTTTTAGGTGTTAGTGTGTGGTTAGTAGGTTATTTTAAAAGTGTTTTTCATAATCTGAAATTCCTATTTCTTTATGTGGGTAATTTTAACATGCTGGCAATTTTCGTTTTTACATGCTGTGATAGTTCTTGTTCGTATCAAAGTTTAGGAAATCTTAGGCTGTTTCTACCCCAGAAGTCACTCCAATCCAGTGACTAAGCCAAAATATGGGAATCAGTTACTCTTAGGAGGCAAAACTAAACAATCAAACTAAACAGTCTTCCATTAGCTCTGAGGGGCAGTTTTGAGTGAAAGGCTCCTTACTGGCCATGAGAGTTTCACCAGGCCTTCTCCTAAAACCCTCTTACTAACTCACTGAAGACAAATAACACGGGGTGGTAGTAGTTGTGTATGTTTATAAAAGGGCGTGGAGAGAACAAAGGGGCTTTGGGGAGAAGCCAATTTGCTGTAGTTTAGGGATTCCTGCAGTGTGTAGAGCCAGCCCGAATAGTTTCCTTCTTTCAAGTATTTTAACAATTACTTATCAAAACAAAAATAAATAAAAGGTGACTGCGTTCCCTCTCTGGTACTGCCTTGGATCTGGAAGTCCCTTTGCTCTTTTTGGGGGGACCCTCTTAGCACCACACGAGACATCGCTGGGAGGGGACACGGTATCCTGCAACGTGATGGGTTACCGCCCTATTTTAAGACGGGATGGGGTAGACCACGCTGCCAGAGCCAGCCAGAGAAATCGTTTCCACCTCCTGATGAATGTGAGCTTCTCTCTTTGCGATAGCGCTCCCTGGAAACTTTCTAGGGATTATGGCCCTCTCCACGCCCATCGTCGATGGGAGTGCAATGGCTTAGAACATTTATGCCCGCTTGTTTAAAAAAGATAAAATGCTGGACGTGGGCGTGTCTGTGATCGCGGCTTCCAGGTCCCCCGGCCGCTGGTGCGGCACACGCCCCTCCGCCGACGGATGTGATGGGTGGGGGGACGCTCTCACGTCCCCGGAGACACCAGGCAGGAGGACAGGCGCCCTCCTGTGGCCGAGAGAGGGGAGGCTCGCCCGGGGCGGCGAGGAGGTGTTTTCTCTGCAAACGTCTTTGTCCACAGATGTAAACAGAGAGAACTCAGATCCTCCGCTGCTTTCCTTCACTTTTCCCAGAAGGGAGGATGATGGACGCTGGGGAAGGGAAAGAAGAGCTGAGGACTTTCCCTCTTGCTGCTTTTGTGCACTGCCCCGCCCCGGCCTGCGGGCTGCCCCTGCGTGGCGTGGCACCTCGCGTTTCCGACCCGAAGGTCGTTCCATCTCTGTCACATGTGCCTGCCGTCCGACGCAGTTCGGAGAGGTGACTTCCCTCCTCCCAGTCTTTCGGTGGTTCCAAATTGCTGTTTCTCAGCATGAGTTTTCAGGGCATTGCACCCCTCCAGCTTTATTCCTCTGTCTCACCGTCCCATCGTGAGTGTGGACACGAAATGGTCTGCCACACCACTCCCTCCCACCACGACACTTAGAGTCACTGGGGAGCACGTCCCTTGAAGACGACGGGACTGTTGTTCCAGGATGTTGGAACACTCTCATCTCTGTTCCTGTCTGTTTTTCAGAATTTTATTTCAAACTCCCTTCACAGCTCTTCTTTTCACCTCGGGTTGAGCTGGAGCCACGGACCTGGTTCTGTGTGCGTGCGCATGTGTACATGTGTGCGCGCGCGTGTGTGCAGGAAGTGTGTACAGACTGGCTCTGAAAACCCTCCTTCCCATATGGTCCTAGGCCAGGTTTTTCAAAATGCAAGTCACGAGCCATTCCTGGATCATAAAATCAATCTAGAAAATCACAATCTGTATTTTTTTTAAAGGAATAGAATGGAATACAAATTACAGACTGCATTGCATACAATAGAGTATTATTTCCTAATAATAATCGTGTGTGCGTGCGCATGCTTGTGTGTGTGTGTATGTGTGTGTGTGAAGATAAAGGTGATCACAGATGCCGCTGCCTGGAATGGTGTGTATTCTGTCATAATGTAAAACTTAGTTACTGTGGGTCATGCTCAAAGAAGTTGGAGAGTCATGTTGTAGATCGGTTTTCCACTTTGAGGATAGGGAGGAGATGGAGCCTAGACGGAGGAGAAAGGAGGAGGGAGCAAGAGGAATCTCACGTGACTGTCTGTTGTAGGTTAGTTGTGGAAATATGCCTGTTCCCAGCCTGGGCCTGATTTATCCTGGTCCATCTGAAGCTGGTGGCCTCTGCTGCGTGTTTCTCTAATCGCTGGTGTTCGTGTTGTTTGGGGGCTGTGTTCAGTCTCCACATAGCTGAGGATCCACCATGTTCCCATTTGGCCTCCCCAGTGGTCCATACCCCAACCTCTTCTTGTTGTGCATCCTCCACCCGGCTTGGTGGCTGTCTGGGCAGCCACGCAACTCCTGCCCCACCACTAACATCTGTGTTCATGTGGGACCATGGGATCCACTGGTGTTCTTCTCCAGGCCCTCTGAGTTTGTCCTGCTTTCTTTTCACCCTTGTCCTTTAAACCCAAAGGCCTGAGCCATCCCCAAAGGTCTCCTGCCTATGGAAGCCTTTAGGCCTGGAGTGGACATGAGTCTTTCTCTAAATATATTCCCTAAGCATCAGTAACACATACTAAATAGCACCATGTGACAAGGACAATGCACACACAGGCTTCCAGAACATTCTTCAGAGTCCTCTCAGCAGACTACACTCTACGGGTAAACTCAAAGCTCTGCAGTGCAACAAGCATCTGGTTGAGAAACAAGATTACAGTTTTTTCTTCTTGTGGGCACCCCCCACCCCACCTCTTTAGGTAAAAGAAAGGCCTTCTTCCTCTTTCCTCCATAAGGAAAGGGGCTATTCTGCAGGAACGTTACACTCCTGAAGTCCACATACCACTCTTTCTCTCTTAGCTCACTGTGGGTAAGGGAAGGAGGTGTTAGAATCGGTTCTGAGCTGACCTCTGTAAACCCTGCAGGGAGATGGCTGCCCCAAACTGCTGATGTCTCCTTTGACTTGGAGCACGAGGTAATTAGGGCCCTCTGTGACCTCAGCTATGGGTCTTAGCTGCAATTCAGGGACAACAGGGGGAAAAAAAATCCCATTAAATAGCCTGCTGTGCAACTTTTTCAGCTGGCTGTCTACGGTTCTTCTTCCACGTATCTTTTTTCTCCAGCCATACTCATCTCACACATTCTTTTCTTCACTCATTCCCACTGTAATATTCCTGCCACTGGGAGGCTCTTTCCTGTCATCCTGCAACTTCTTGAAAGCTTCCTCTGAGCAGTGGAATGGGAGCTGGCCCGAGCCTCCTCTGGGCCCCCACATCCGGCATCCTCGTGTATTATAGGTGTTGTTTCATGTTGCTTCACAGTGAAATGAGGGGTTTAGTTGTCTGTCTCCCCCAGCAGACTGTATTTCCTAGAGGACGTGCATCACCTCCTCCCATCCCTGCATCCCATGTAGCGCTTTCCATATAGTAGGTGCTGAAAATGTTCATGGCACAATGAATAGCATAAAGGAACTTCTTGGTCATTTGGGAAGAGTCCTATATAACTGTCTGACTGCAATTGTCATTGTGAGCCAAGAGCAGCAGGCTCACTTAAACGTTCGTTCTATCAACCCTCTCAAATAACAATGCCTCATATTGACTTAGGTGTTATAGGATGTCCTAGCTTGCATTGCTTCATTCGAAACATTTCTTTTGCCTTTGAAGCAATTGAGTGAATTAGATGGACTAGACCTTACTCTCCTCGTTTTTGAAATAAGGAAAGTGTTCAGAAAAGGGAGGTTCTCTGGGTAGTGAATCATGGCTTGTGCTCTGTTGTTCTCGCCTCTTTGCCCAGAGCTCTGACATTCTCCCATCAAGTCACCTTGCAGGTGTCCTGCTTTCTGGGTAAGTAAATGACCTCCAAATACTTGCCCTCGTTCTTCAGTGATTTAGTTTTGGTTTCATCACCAGCTGGCTGGTGACTCACTGAGTACATGACATTGGGCCAATCATTAACCTGTACCCCCATCTCAGTTCCTTTGTCCTGAAAATAAAGATGACAGTAGAAGCCAGCTGTCTCGCATGGCATTGTGAAGATTAATGAGGTGATGCAGGGAAGTGCCCTGAGCTCCTGGGATGAAGGACTTAGTAGAAGCACCAAGTCTAATGATAATTTCTTAACAGTTTCGAAGGAGCTCTAGGAATGCTAGTTCTTGCTTCTAAATTTGGAGAGGATGCCTGTCTGGGATGGATGCTTTTGTCTCGAGTGGCAGCCTCAGAAGTCTCCTGCTTATGCTAGTCCTGATGGCTCTGTTCTGATCCAGCGGCACTCAGTCTACCCTCAGATCTCATCAACAATAGAAGTTAGAGCCTCCCAAAGGCACGTCCCCCCCCCATCTTCCATGCTTATAGGAAGGAGCAAGGGTAACCCATTTTGGATAGGAATCAGATGGGGTTCTATTAATCTTAGGGAATGTAGGTGCAGTCCTGGTCTAAGTGTGGGAATGTGCTATAGATCAGTGAGAACATAAGAAGTCTGCTTGGATCTTCCAGAAAATATTTTTCCTCCTTAGTAAAAGGAAGGTCCAGAAGACCTTCTAGCCATGTCCTCAGACTTCTGTCTTTGAACAGTGTGAGATCTGAACCTTGGAGCTGCTGTTGCCATCTTGTGACCCAACGAGAAAGCCAAGAGATTTGCAGCAGCATTGTCCTGACACCATTGAGTCACTGAAGCAACATGGGATTTCTTGTTTGTGAGAAAAACAAATCTTTGCTTAAATCACTATCAGTATGCTCTTCTGTGACTTGCAGCATGCAACCCATAACGGATAGATATCGGTGTCCCTTATGGTGCGGTGGTTCAGGTCCAGCGGGTATTCACAAATTTTCTGAATTGGAATGTTACTGAGGAGGTTTTGCGATACTGAATTTTACAGAGAAAGTCTAAGGCTTCACTCATTTTCCACTCTGCTTTGACCTCCTTCAGGCCACTCTCTTTCCCAGCTACTCCTCAGATCTGTCCTGAATGCAGGAATAAAGTCAGTAGTAGAGCCAGATTCTGAGAAATAAGAAGGTGAGCTTTTCCTCTTTTCCCATTTCTCAGCTTCCCGATCCAGATATTCAGAGCCCTCATTGTCTCTGACTGTCTACCTTGTTTCTCACCTCCATCTAAACTTCCCTCTTGTCCTAGGTCTTCATAGCTCTAATTGGTTCTGGCTTTATGTGTCACCTTCATATGTGGCACTGGCATTTTCACATAGGGAAGACAACTCTGGGAAAAATTGGGAAGCTAGGCTCTTGGCACCAGCCCCCTAGCCTTTTCGGTTCTATTCTATCATCTACTCATAAAAATTTCCAAGCATCTAGTGCCTTCTTGCTGTTCAACAGGGTACCATTCTTAATTCTGAGGGACTCAGTTGTCTTACCTCTGAAATGGGATTAACAATATGTTGTCTGATCAGAGACTGAGGGTCTCATCCTCTTCGCTCTTTGAATCTTCTCTGGCTTCATATTCTGTGCCTGCCCCAGCACTGTCAGGGCCTTGTTCTTCCTGGCTCTATGAAAACGGCCGTCACTTCAGTGCCCTGATCAATGCTGCAACAGAGAAAAAAAAATGTCTTGATAAAGATTTATGTCCTCTAGGTTATTTACATTTTCAGAGAGGATCTGTGGGGGAAATACTGAAAAAGTTCAAGACCCTTTCTTTTGCCCCATGTAGATAGTCAGCTATTCTTACTTTTGTGATCAGCACATTCCTGAGATGAGTACATGAATGTCCACAGTCTGGTTTTTAGTTGACTTTCCCTTCTTTCAGATTCACTGTGGATTAGGGTGCCCAGAATTAGCTAAGACTTTCAACATTTAATGACTAGCCGCAGAGAGGAAATAAGAAGATGAACTGCTTGTCTCGAAAAGCAATAGAACTTTGAAAGCAGCTATAGATTTCCTAGCATCTCTAGGGAAAGGGGCTGTCTTTATGAGACCTGTAAGAAGCCAGCAGTTACCTTGAGATACTTAAAGGAAGGATAAAGTAGTTGAGCTAATTAAAACATCTACCAAATACCATAAATTAGGAAGATTAATGCTGAAAGGGATGCTTCAAGGACCATTTGTTTGCCTGTGAAGAATATGATTTCAAAGTTGACTGGAGAACCTCTCAGGCTTTAAGTGGTTTAGGAGACCTTAAAGTGGCTTTATCTCTGTGCATGACATGGAAATCTGTGTTTTGGTTGCATACCAATACAGAGAAGCTTAGTCCTCGTGAGATTGAAATGTGCTAGTTCTTAGGTAATTAGGACTCCTTCCTAGCCAAAATGAGAAACATTGGCTTTGCTTTATGCTTGGAAAGAAAGTGAAGTGTATGTGGAATCCAGTAGATATCTTTTCTGTGAGCCAGCTCATTAAGACAAATAACAAATGAATAAACAGAAATTCTGTTGAGGGCTACAGTGTGTGTGCACAGTCATTGATGACATGGCTATGTGCACAAGTAACCTCACTCTTGAGATTGACAGGGTAGTTTTAACTTTTACTTTTGCCTCTTAGGTCTTAGGTTTCTTGTTCTATCCCTAGTGATTATGGATGTTTTGTTACTTCAAACACCCCCAACCTGGCTCTAGGGATTGGCTGTTCATTTGGCCACCCCGATGTAGTCATTGAAGGGAATGGCTTTAATGGACCATGGAACATTTGGCACCCATATGTAGATGGAATGATTAAGATTGATTACTAAAGTGACCTAGTTTATTGTTTGATAATTGGCCACAAAGCGAGCCAATACTAACAGACTTAGTAATTCAGTTGCTCTAAATCACTATTTAGTATGAGATGAGAGGTGCCAGAAGAACAGGAGTATTGTCTGATGTTAGTTCTATAGTTTTCTTAAATATTTTTGAGGCTCTCTTGTGAGCCAGGTGATGTTCTAGATTCCGAGAAGCTGCCAGAGGAGGGATAAGAAGATGAGCAAGACACTGTTTCTGATCTTGAAGGGTTTTTATTTGGAGAAAAAAAGATTTAAGGCCTCATACCCTATTTTACCCAATTCAGAGAAGAGGTCTGAAAAGCATTAAGACTTAAAATGCAGGACCCTAACTTGATCATTATACCAGTGTACACATGTATTGAAATGTTACACCGTACCCCATAAATATGTACAATTATTATGTATCAATTGATACTACATAAATTAATTTAAAAAATAAATAAAATTCAGGAGTGTTTGGGACCACTGGGTGAAGACTCATCATAAAAATGCCAAGCAAACTCAGGAGTGGTACAAAGAATATCATTATGACACTGTGTTAGTTTTCTAAGACTGCCCTGACAGGGTACCAACTGGTGGCTTAAAATATCAAGAATTTACTCCCTCACAGTTCTGGATGCCGGAAGTCCAACATGAAGGGGTCAGCAGTAATGGTTCCTTCTTGGGGGTTCAGAGGGAGAATCTGTTCTTGCTTCTCTCCTACCTAGCTTCTGGTGGGTGCTGGCAGTTCTTGGAGTTCTTGGCTTGCAGCTGTTTAGCTCCAATCTTTGCATCCATTGTCATATGGCCACATATGTGCCTGACTATCTCCAGCTCTTTTCTCTTCTTCTTATAAGGACACCAGTAAATACTGGATTTAAGAGCCACTCTACTCCAGTATGACTTCAGCTTAACCAATTACATCTGTAATGGCCCTATTTCCATATAAGGTCACATTCTAAAGTTCTGGGAAGGACAAGAATTTTGGAGGCACACTATTAAACCAAATGTTCTACCAACCAAACAACAAATGTTGACATAATCAACAGAACAGGATATTGAGAAAGTGAAGCAATATATTACCAAGAAGGAAGAAAAAAAAAAAAAAAAAAGAAAGAAAAAGAAAAGAATGGTTTTCTACTCCTCTTTCCTGAGTTAAATACAGGCACTCCAAAACTTGATGTAGGACTGTGGTAGAAGTAATACGATGTTAAATTTCAAAGAGAGATGTGGGGACTTTTTATATTATGATGTAGATGCATTTTACTTTTTCTTGACTTTTTGTGCTGTTGGAGGATACTCTGGTTTGGGCTTCATTTTAACTTTGGAGAAACTGAGGCACAGGATGAGAAAAGAAAGCAGGAATGTAAGCATCTTAGGTTTCCTCTAAGCTTGGGAAAACAGAAAAATGGTACCTTTTCTGGTTCATTCTGACTTCTCCAAAATAGCTTACTTGGACAGAAGAGGAGTCAGAAATTCAAGGCAGACATCTCTCCTGAAATTATAATGTGAATTTGGTTACACTTTCCCTGCATCTCTAGGACACCTGAAAATGTGTCTGGAGGGTGGAAGATTCTAAACAGACAGGTGAACAATGGCTGCAGTACCAGTAAATGTGCAGAGTTCTGTGAGAGGTATGAACTCTGACCATGAGAACTCTGAAGAGGTAGGAACTGTCTCTGGTTCGGAAAGCTTTATGATGGAGCTTGAAGGATCAGTACACATCTGATAGGTGGAGGTGGAGGAGAAGAACCACAGACTATAGTGCTATTTTATGTCTCTAATCTCAAAAATTTGTGCTGTTGAAGAGAAATGGGAGGTGAATTTGTCAGTGAAATACATTCTTATTCATGGAAAACAACAACAACACCTGGACAACATTTGTTTTTGATGAGGCATCAGTGGTCATCATTCTACCAGTCATACCAGTTGGTGAGTGTCTCTTGTTAGGAGAAGTTAACAAATGTTGCTGTTATCCTTGTATTAGTTAGTATAGGCTAAGTTATGCTGAAGTGATAAATAACTCCAAAGCTTCAATGGCTTAACACAATAGAAGTTGATGTCTCTGTCATATGACAGCTGTCATTTTTATCTCAGGTTCTAGGCCAGCAGGAGGACCCTACTCAACACAGTTACTGAGAGACCCAAGCAGGCAGAGGCTCCATCATGGCATAGACTTTAAAGGTCGCTGCAGCAGTGGGAAAAGAACATGGCAAATCCCACATTGGCTCTCATTGATTATGTTCATATTTCATTTGCTAAATGGAGTCACATGGACATGTCTAACTATAAAGGTGTGGAGAAGTGCAGTCCTATTGTGTACCTGGAAGAAGGATGTCTTAGTCAGTTTGGGCTGCTATAACAGAATACCGTAGACTGGATGGCTTAAGGAACAAACCTTTATTCCTTCGAGTTCTGGAGGCTGGGAAGTCTAAGAACAAGTTACTATCAGATTCAGTTCTTGGTGAGAGCTCTCTTCCTGGTGTGGACACAGCTGCTGTATTGCTGTGTCCTCACATGGCCAAGAAAATGAGCTCTAGTTTCTTCCTTTTTAAAATAAGGACAATAATTCCATCATAGGGCCTCCACTCTCATGACCTCATTTAAACCTAATTACCTTCCAAAGGGCCTTTTTCCCAATAACATTACATTGGGGGTGAGGACTTCAACATATGAACTTTGGGGGACAAAAACATGCAGTCCATAATACAGGAGGACTGAAATATCTGTGAACAGCCATAATGACTACCACATTAGGATGCAGATTTCATTGGTTTCAGAGTCACTACACATTCCAACATTATTCTTTTCAGGTCAGGAGAGAAAGAACTCTCCCCTGCAGTATGGAACTTGGATCAAACAATAGAATATAATGCTGAACAAGCTCTTAGAACATGACCATATGTAATAATGCTATTTATAATCAAACACTTCCAACAGAAGGACAAACGATATATGGTCATGCCTTGAATAATCTTATGATTAGTATTCAATAATTTAGGCTCCCAAGTGTGTTAGTTAATATAAAGAATATGAAAATAACTTATCTACTTAAGCTTGCTATCCATATAGGACTTACTTAAAAACTTGGCCAAAGATGGGCAAACAATGCAATTAATATGAACCTCATTTAGATGGTCACTTTTCTCCTGTATTGGCATTTTTAAGTCTAGTCTATCTTTGGCCTGGGGGGTGCCTATAGAGACTTCTATGCTGTGAATTTCTATTCTGCAACCTCATATTTATTTTTGCTTTTCTGTTTTGGATCAAATGGGAGGTTCTCATCATTGTCTTTTACTTCATAGGTAAGTATTTTGTCAGAAGTGAAACAAACCAGTTAAGGTGACACTAAAAAATGATCCCTAATAAAGTTATATTTTAGTGGAACCTCAAGATTTACCAGTGAACTCTAACAGCAAGGAAGGCACTGAAATGAAAAAAGAAACAAATAAGTAGTCTTCCATTCTAAGAAGTCAAATTACCTTTTCTTTTTTCTTCAGAAAGGGGATGCTCTAGTTAATACTAGCAATAGGATTTCCACTTGTGCTGTGTTGTTATCTGTAACAAAAGAACAAGTTTGAATAATGAACAGTCTACCTTCACCGTGGGAAACTGTGCTACTGGGAGATGCTCAATAACGGTGTATTTAATAATTAAAAATATGAGCAGAAATTGACCTTCCAAGTGGTTATATTATTATTCACTTTACCTGCTCAATGTCACAGTGGGTGCTGTCACAGAGACTGTGACTAAAAACCCTGATAAAGACTTTTCTGCCAAGTCCCATAAATAATCCATTTGCCAAATATGCCTGAGATGTACATGGCATATGCTTAGATCCATGTAGGAGTCTGGATGTAGTAAGTGGCCTTGAGTTTACAGAGCATTTATACCCTGTTTGGAGGCAGGGACATACTGTAAATGTGGCAGTGTGCCAGTGTTCTCTGGAGATAGCCTCCTGCCCTTCTGAGAGGGGATTAACCTGGGTTATATAAGATCCCTCATAACAAAGACCTATCCAATGACAACAATAAAAAAGAATCTTTATATATACTGTAATAAAACCGTGCTTTCAGAGAAGAACCTAAGAGTGGAACTTTTTTTGTGTGTGTGACCGGAACCCTTGGCTTGGTGTCGCCTGCACCACGCTCAGCCAGTGAGTGCACTGGCCATCCCTATATAGGATCCGAACCCACGGCCTTAGCGATCCCAGTGCTGCACTCTCCCGAGTGAGCCACAGGTTCGGCCCCTAAGAGTGGAACTTTGAAAGCGTGATCACTCACTACTTCTCAGATGATTCATGTCAGGTGTCTTTACCTTGTTTGTTGGCCACTGTTAAGGCCAATCTTCAATTCTCTAGGCTTGTGGTATAGAAGGAATATCAACAATGAGTGGTTAGTAATGTTTCCAGAGATCACTATATATGTTAGTTTTCTCAGAGGAGCAAACGCCACCCACATCCAAGGTGAGTGTTTCACACATAGCCTTTTCTTTTTCCAATTTTAGGTCTTTGCTTTGCTTATGTTTTAACACAGTAATGTGTGTGAAAGCACCTAGCACACTGCCTCCATACAGTAGGTGCTCAATAGTTGGCAGTTTCCTTCTCCATGCCCTTTCCTAAACTCTGTAGCTCAGCAGCAGCAGCAATGTCAGCTGATGTGGCCCTGGGTGCCTCTTGGATATAGTTAACATTCATCCTCAGATAATGCCTCTCATTTGAGAATCTCATCTTGCACCATCATATTGTCCATCAGTCAAAGCCCCAAGGAGTCATTGGCAAAGGTAAAAATGTGAGGTTGCTGAGGCTAGTCCTGGACAGCCCTGGCCAGACCATTAATGCCCCTCAGTAGGCCAGTGAAGAATAGCAATTGGGATGAGTGAACTTCATTGCACGTGGGCCTGGTAGGGAAACACAGAGGATTGCATCAGGTTCCTGGGGCCGCCAGGGAATATCAAGGGTGAGAGACAGAAGGAAACTGCACAGCCTGCTCTTTAAAGGTTAATTCTTTCACTTTGCAGTGCAGCTCTTCACCTACAGAGTCATGGTGGGGGAATTCACTAGCTTGGTGTATTCACCACTTGGATGTGGGTGCTGTTGGTGGGCCACCTCCTGAATGCTGTCCTTAAGCTATTGTGCCTGAGGACCATGGGGCACTTAGTGCTGTTTCCGGAAAGCACAGTCTCTTTCCATTCCCTGTAACATCTCTGCATGGCCCATATCAGTGTAGTCACATGAATGGAAGTGTCACTTTTCAGCCATCTGGTGATTCACTCTTCCCTACTCTCTGCCTGGAACTGTGAGAGAGCTGCTCACACACTGCCAAGTCAGCGAGAGAGAAGGCTGCTGCCGCCTGTGAGCTGCCAGATGACAGTGGCATATTCAGAGGCCTTCTTTATTCACCCAAACCCTGTGTCATGGCTGAGTTCAAATTAAAAAAAAAAATCCTGCCAAATGAACAAGCTAGTTAATTAATAGGTAAGCTGGTATATGCACATGTGTGTATGTATTGTAGATTCAGTAAAAACAGGAAAAGCACATAAAGGACTCATATTTAGTTATTTTTATATTAAAATAGATTTTAAAAAATGTATTCCATACATTTATGTATATATCATGTATTTATATATCCTAGGGCAGCTATAACAAACTACCACAAACTGCGTCGTTTAAAACAACAGAAATTTCTTCTCTCATAGTTCTGGAGGTCAGAAGTCTGAAATCAAGGTGGTGATAGGCTGAGTTTCTTCTATACGCTCCGAGGGAGAACTGGGCCCATGCTTCTCTCCCAGCTTCTAGTGCTTGCAGGCAATGCTTGGAATTCCTTCGTGTGCAGAGGCATCACTCCAATCTGTTTCCGTGTCACATGATGTTCTCTTCTTGATATCTCCATTTCAGTGTCCAAATCTCCCTCTTTTTATATGGATATCAGCCATTGGATTAGGGACCAACCTAATCCAGTATGAACTCTTCTTAACTTGATTACATCTATAAACTAAGATCCAATTTTCAAATAAGATCACATTCACAGGTTCTTGGGGTTAGGATTTGAACATATCTTTTTGGGGGACACAATTTAATCCACAACAAAGCTCAAAGACAATGCAGTGAAAAACAGACAGTCATTTAAAATAAACAGTGCTGGGCCAGCCCGGTGGCGCACTGGAGAGTGCGCCGCTTGGGAGCGTGGCGGCGCTCCTGCCGAAGGTTCGGATCCCATGTGGAGACCAGTTCCCGCTCACTGGCTGAGCGCAGTGCGGGCGCAACATCGAGGGTTGTGATCCCGTTGCTGGTCAGTAAAAAAGACAAAAAGGAAAAAAAAAAAAAAGAAAGAAAAGGAGGAAAACAAACAAACAAAAAATGACCTAGCTCATACCTAACAATATAAAAATAAACTCAAAATGAACTATAGATGTAAATGTAAAACCCAAAATACAAAACTTCTAGAAGAAAACATGAAAATAAATCTTTGTGACCTTGGGATACAAAAAGATTTCTTAGGAATGATACCAAAAGTATCATCTATAAGAGAAAAAATAGATAAATTTGATTTCATCAAAATAAAAACCCTCTGCCCTTTAAAATATATTGTTAAGTGAATAAAAAGAAAAGTCACATATTGGGGCTATATCTTTGTAAAGCATATGGCTGATAAAAGACTTGTATCAAGAAAATATAAAGAAATCTCAGAACTCAATTATAAGAAAAGAACAACTCATTTAAAAACAGACAAAACATCCAGATACATCACCTGAGAAGATATACAGATGGCAAATAAGCACATTAAAAGATGTTCAACATTATTAGTCATTAGAATATTGTAAACTAAACCACAGTGAGATACTACAACACTTATATTATAATGGCTGAAATTAAAAAGACTGACCACACCAAGTGTTGGTGAGAATGTGGAAGAAATGGAACTCCCATACACTGATGGTGGGAATGTAAATGGTAAAAACACTTCAGAAAACAGTTTGGCAGTTTTTTTTTTTTTTAAAGCGTATATCTACCATATGATACAGCCATTCCACTTCTAGGTATTTACTAAGAAGAGGAAATATATGTCCACATAAAGGCTCATACATGAGGCTTGGGGAAAGCTTAGTCTCTGGGATGAATGGGTATCACTCACCACCAGAGTAAGACACCCTCCAGGAGCAGTTCCAGTTCTAAGATGGTGCAGTAGCATCCAAGATGCACACAGGATGGGGCACGGTGTTGGCTCCTCTTGGGGAGCACAAATGTGTGGATTGCAGCCAACTCTCTCAGGTGAGCTTAGTGCCTGTGAAGACTGCCAGGGTTTCTAGTGGTGAGGACAGTCAAAGAAGTTGGTTTTTCCTTCGATACATCCTGACCTGCTTCTGAATACTTGACCATCTCTGAAGAATTTCACCTAGTCCTCAGTGAGGAAAATGGAATGGAGAATTGGAGACCACTTGGTCCCAGTGGGTACCTGAAAAGCACGTTGGAGGCTATGAGAGAGGGTAAATGACCAAGATGTCTGTTTTGATGTTTTCCCTGGGTAGAAAGAGGGAGGGAAAGGGAAATATCAGATTTCCCTTTTTGGAAACTAAGCCAATATGCCACCAGTTGATGATGGAACTCTTCACTAAATCATAGACTATTCCCAGCTGCTATTGGTAAGCAATCACTGATTGTTCATTGGCTTATTTTAAAGAAGATATTTGCAAGTGGCAACAGCCTCAGATTCCTTAGGAAATATTTCCTTCTACGTAACAATGTCAGGGCGAACATTGCCTCCACATCATGACAATGGTCAACTGTTTTTCCAATTATGCTGTCTGATATTTCCACCAAAGCATTATTGGCAAAATACTGTCCAAATGGCAGAATTTCATGGTAGCTTTCAATTTTTTTTTAGTCACAAAAAACATCCTTACTAAAGTTGGTATTTGATAATGTCCATGGGCAGGACTTTGTCGGGAAGCAATTTTCTATGGGTTTCTCCAGCATTTCTGCTTGTCTTATGAGGAGAGGCTTTAACAACTTTTGTTCAAAATTATTTTCAAGGATGTTCATATGGTGTACAGTCTTGAAGACAGTGTCTCTCTTAAGAGCAAAGATTTGTTTCTTGAACAGGAAGATAAAGATAATCTCTCTCTCTGGTACAAAGGTTGGGTAGGTTTGCAAGCAGTCTCTTTATGGGACTAGGGATTTCCTAACCTTGGGGTCCTCAGCTGTGATGTGAACTTATTGCATTCAGTTTCCACCTAGGCCACTCTGCATTGCTCCCATCAGATGTGGGGGCAAGGAGACCCAATGTGAACATGAAGCTCATGACATTTGCCGTGTTGTGAGTTATGAAGTCCTCAGTCTCTAACCTAGGAGTCTCATGTCTTTTGCCAGCACCCATGAAGCTGTGACAGTCTAACTTGTTATTCTCCAAACTGAGTAGAAATCTCAGACATTTCACAGTTCTTGACAAACTTCAACATAACTTTCACAAGACCTTCCATAATTTTCTGGTTTTAGAAAATGTTTCTAGACATTGATTTTAAGTAATGCTCAAAGCCTATTGAGGTGGGATACTTTATTAAAGCACTAGAACAATAATTTACCATCGTATTTTGAATACCTTGTAAAGTCTTTGAAGTTGCATCAAAAAATAGATTAAATAAAACTGGACCTATTGTTTTTCTTTCTAAAGACTCATATGTGAGTGTTCATAGCAGCTTCACTGCTAATAGCCCAAAACTGCACACCACCCAAATGACCATTCATTTGTGAATGAATAAACAAATTGTGGTATATTTATACAATGGAATATTACTCAGCAACAAAAAACAATGAACAATTGATACACACAATGACACTGATGAATCTCAAAATAATTACACTGAGTCAAAGAAGCCAGATCAAAGAACACAGTACACATTATATGATTCCACTTGTATAAAAGTCTAGGAAATGCAAACTAATGTATAGTGATAAAAAGCACATCAGGAGTTGCTTGGGGTTGGAGGGGGATAGGCAAGATTGGGAGAGAGGTGTTACAGACGGGCATGAGAAAACTTTGGAGAGGATGGATACATTCATTCTCTTCATTGTGGTAATGGTTTCATGGGTGTATACATATGTCAAAACTTATCAAATTTTATGCTTCAAATATGTACAATTTATTGTATGTCAATTAAACCTCAATAAAAATATATCGTATGTTTGTTGTACATCAGGTTTTCTTTCTTTCTTTCTTTTTTTTTTGTGGCTGGCCAGTGCAGGGATTCAAACCTGTGACCTTGGTGTTATAAGGCTGAGCCCTAGCCAACTGAGCAACATTTGTCAGATATTTTGCTGGGTGTTTTTATACAATATTCACTTACTTCAGAAAGTACTTTGTTGTAGGGATAAAGCTGGCTTTCAGAGAAGAGTAATATATCTATGGAATAAGAATATATTCTATAAGGAGGAGAGGGAGTGGAAGAGAATGGTGAATGGATCCAAAAGTGACTCCTGGAATAGGGGAAAGGCAAGGCAGAAAAAAGGAAAAGATGATGTGGCATGTTATATTTTCCAACAATGGACACAACATTATTTTTTGTTATGATGCAGCTCTGATGCTTTTCGCACTGAGAAGAGGAATCCATGTTCCCTTGTCTTCAATATGGGGAGGTTCATGGCTACCACAGAGGTAATGCTATGGAACTTCTGAAGTCATAAAATGTGATTCAGTTTCTGCCTGGTTTTCTTGTGATGTTCACTCTTGGAACCCAGTCCCCATGCTGTGAGGAAGCCCAAGCAGCTACATGGGAGGCCTGGGGGACCGCCATGCTGTCTGAGGTCATTGTGGACAGCCAGCATCAACCTCCAGACATGTGGGTGAGTTAAGCCCCAGCGCTTGAATCACCCCCAGCCTTTGAGTCTTCCCAGATGAGGCTCCAGACATTGTGAAGAAGAGACAAGGTGTCATTGATGTACCCTTTCTGAATTCCTGACCTACAGAATCAGTGAACATATTAAAATGGTGATTGTTTTACACCATTAAGTTTTTTATTTTTTTAATGCAGCAATGGTAACTGAAACAGGTGATAGGGAAGAAGGGGAAGAAATGGAAATAATAATAGAAAAACTAGGATTCATTCCTCCTAAAGAAACAGAAAAGATTCTGGAGCTAGTTGTACCAGCTTTTGAGAGTGGATACTCTCAGAGAAGCAGTCTCTGGCTTTCTGGGATAGGAGGTAGACCCCTTGGCATCATGGGATCCAGGGAGATACCACAGTCGCTAAAGTGTCAGAGTGGAAGAGACTCTGTCATCACCAGCCATCTGATTATCCTTATAAAACCAAGAGTGTGGTCAAAGAAGTGGGGTAGGATTTGTTGGCTTCCTGTCCCAGGTAGAAAGATTTAAGACAAATTGAGTTTTGAATTGGGGTTGTTAAGTAAGTGAATATGATTTAAATTATTATTCATGTTTTTTGCACAACATGAATTGCAAAGGACGTATATAAGTCTCATTAGTAGATTATTTTATAAAGAGAACCCCTTAACGAAATTTTGTCCACTCCCAATATCACAATCTTGATTCTTAAGAATCAAGCAGAAGCTTCCAAATTCAGGTATTTATACATAATAATATCTTAAAAGTTCTTTAATGCTATTATGAAAGTGACAAATGGACTTGAGAATGAGTAGATGTGCAATAAGAATTGCTTGTACAGTGTATCCTGTGTTGACGTAATCCCAGCAATATAATGAATAGATGTGAATTCTGACATCAAGGTCTAGTTCTGCATTACTAGCAAACTAGTGACAACCTTTAATCAATGTACCTGTACCGATTTTGACTTGTCTGAATTCTGTTTTCAGGATTTATAGATTCTTTCTTGTGTGAACCACTCCGTCTTTGCCTGTGCTATCTGCCCTGTCTAGATATCCTCCTTTTCATATTCAGAAAATTCATTGCTAATTCTTATCTTTGTTTGTGTTCTCATTTGGAATACAGTTTAAGACAGACTTATCAACTGATTTCTACAGATGTTCCTGTTTCCCTCCAACATGTAAATTATAGGCTAGCTGCTTTACTTGTTAACAAAGACATGACTGAATAATTTTACAGCTCTCGGGTCTAACTTGAGCACACTGTCTTTTTAGTGGTGATGATGGTTTTCTTTCTTCTGTTCTGGAGGGACCAGCATTTGCGGTAAACTGTGGAAGCAGGAAGGGATTTTAGAACTCATTTGGAGGAGAGGAGTCTCTATCAGCTTAGAGTGTGAGCCAAAATGAATTTTCTATTTTGTGCTTCTCTCACACTTCCTGTGTTACTCCATTAAACATCCTCCCAGGGACCAGAAGATTCAAGAGATTCTGTTAAATCAGTTTATGCCCTCTATCATGGGGACCACATTTGCAGGATGTGGGGCATGGTAACCCCTGTGGTTAGGATAACAGCTGTTCCCAGTTGTAACACATGCATCACAAAGTGAAATAGTCCCAAAATTACCCTCAGGGCTTGTGGTAGAAGGGAAGAATGTTATACAACTTAATTTGCCCACATTCATATAACTGGTATGTTGCTGAGCCTAGTTTGGACTTCAGTTCATGCTTTTTCTTTTGCTTTATTATTTGTTTCTACATTACACCCTACCTTCAGAGAAGATGTGTGAGAGCTGCTGTCTTTCATGGGAGAAAAGGGTGAGCATGCTGAAGACTGAAGATGAGAATTTGCCTGGCTGTTAGTGTACCATGTAATACGTACAAAATACATCCTGCTGGCTGCCAGACCCTCAGCAGTCTTCTCATACATTTTGGCCAAACTGTCCTTTTTACTGGAAAGGAGATTCACAACACCACTCTGTGGAGGGACTGGGCCCCAATGCAAGTGAGCTGATAATCTAACCTTCATACGTTTGAGAGAGAGCAACCATGTACCAGAGGTTCTCAAAATGTGGTTCCTGGACCAGCAGCATCAGCATTACCTGGTTAAAAATGCAAATTGGCCTAGATTTACTGAATCAGAAATTCTGGGGATGAGGTAGTTTAACAAGGGCTCCAGGTGATTCTGATACACATTAAAATTTGAGAAATACTGCTATGTCCAAGAGTTTTAAGAAACTATTTTGTTCACAGTTTGTCCTCAATTGTGAGGATAATTGTGTAAAATATCCTTTAGTAATAGAAGGTTGAAGAAAGAGATCTCTTCCATCATGTAGCCACTAAGCACTTACTAAGCACCTACTATATGCAAAGGACTAAGTTACTGTAGGGAAGGTAAAGATAAATAGAATACAACCCCAACTTTCTCGAGCTCATCTAGGGTTGATGAGTGGAACATATTTGATTTGCCCCAACAAAGATGAAAGTAGCACAGTAGCCGGCCTTCTTGGTGGCTATGTAACACCCTCTCACAAAATGAAAAATGCTTGCTAAATTCACCATTGCATCATTGATATTACTAAACCATCCTTTGCTCTCTTCAGAGATGGGGGAAGAAAGACTGTTCATTAAAAGCTTAACAGTTTGATCCGCAATGTTCATCTGGTCAGTGACAAATAAAATGCACAGCCTCAGACTTCTTTGCCACTGCTGTTGCCTTATGAATCAGCCCCAGCCCCAGGAACCTGAGGCTAGATCAAGAGCACCAAGTCATCTCTTACCTGCTCAGTGATTAAACAAATTTGCAACCGACTTTCCCATCTATTTAACTTTTATTAAAAGAAGTGCTAAGGTACTGAGATTCAGTACATCATATTTATTACCAAAATTATTAACAAATATACAAAACTTATACATGTGATTTTCTTACATCCATTTATTCTCTATAATACTGATTTTTGTTCAAGTAGGTTATCTACAGTATGTAAACATCCCTTGGATTGACCTCACACAGATTAGGAAAGCCCTCTAACCCATGTTTTTATCAGATACTTCTTTTTATTTGGCTTTCGTTTGTAGCATCTAATCTCCACATTTGGCACATGGAAGAGACATCTACAGTGCAAAAGAGGCAGATTTTCTGGTTTCATTCCAAACAATTTTGCAGGGGCACAGTCAAAGAACTGAGAGGAGAACAGGAGCACTCTAACTTGATGGCGTTGGATTAGTGTAATGCCAATAATTCTTGGTTTGGCCATTAAACTTGAGCACAAAGTCAGTGTCTCTTCCTTCTCCCACCCATCCCGCATGCAAGGCCGATTCAGTCTTAACCTTGTCTCAGAAGGGTTAAAAGAAATTCTATCCATCCCAGAAGACGTAGGTTAAATTCACCCAAGAACAATTTTTCTTTGTTCTTTTGTGTGGGTTGGTTTCTGCGGTTTGATGAGCCAGCAAAACTCTTAAAAGGACAATAAAATAAGATAAAAAATGGATATGTGAGTAGAACTTTCTATTTGCTTTCAATTGCCATCTCTGTATTTAAGACCAGAGCCTTTTTGTGGTGGCAAAGCAACAAAGGCCTTGGCGAACGACAAAGAAGCCAAGCTTGCCATAATACCTTGGACTCCAGGCCTTTGAATACAGTGTCAGAAAAACAAAAAAGTGGAAAAAAAAAAAAAGTAATTGGAGATTCTGCCCTCTTTCTTTCTGGGTTTCCTTTAGATTATTTAACTTACTCTAACCAAGTAAAGCTGATCCAAAGAGAGCTCCGTCCGCCCGCTCACCCCATCCTCACTCTCCAGCACAGTATTGCTCGTGTTGTCGGCTGCACCTCGTCCGCGAAGCATCCGCGGAGAACGTCTGGATTTGGACGCGCGCCTGCCTCCAGGCTTCCGTCACCACAGGGGCGCCGGCCCCTCCGATGCCCCGTAGAGCTCCGCCAGCTTCCGGAAGCGGGGCCCCCAGTCCGTGAGGAAGTCGAAGCTCTGCTCCGAGTCTGATGTGGCCGACTGCAGGGAACTCAGCGACCCTGCCACGGAACCGTCCCCCTCGAACATGTATGTCTGGAGGGAGTCGAAAGGCGGGGCCCACAGGTCCATGTCGGCCTCGTAGAGCTTGGCCAGCACGTAGCTGTGGACGGTGCTGTTCACGGCGCACGTCTGAGGCACGTAGCGGGAGAGGCTCTCAATCTCGGGCAGCATGTCCTGCCGCGTCTTGGGGGCGGTTCCCGCCTGCGCCTCTCGGGGGTTCCACATGGCTGCGATGTCAAAGGCCTCGGTGTCCTCCTCGCCGCCACCCTCGTCGTCGTAGCGGACGATGTTCTCGTGGATGTTCTCCTCGTCGTCGATGATGTACGGCTGTTTCCGGTGCCTCCTCATGGACAAAATGAGCAGCACCAGCACTGCCGGGAACAAAGAGGACAGGATATGTGCTGGTGAGACCTGGCTGTGTGTGTCGTGACTACAAGTATTCTTGACTGTCCACAAGTATGGGAAGAGTTTACTAAGCGGTGAGTTGAGAAACAGCATTTGGATATTTTAAACCACGGGGAATTCTAATTTAAGTCTATCTCATTCTCTTTCTGCCGTGTCAGATTGAGAGTTTGTGGACGAATGAAGCCTTATATTTTCTTCACGTGGTTCAATTAGAAGAAACTGCTTATAAAATCTCTTCACATCAGCTTGCTGCTTCGAAATTGTGTGTGTGTGTGTGTGTGTGTGTACACTCAACCAACCAATATAAAATTCCATTAACAAAGCACAATGCACTATGGCCTGCCATGCAAGTAAGATCCGCTAAGGATCAGATCACGTACTCTGTTTATACAGTAATGAATATAAATTCCTCTTATTATAGTGGGGAAATATTATTAATGTAGGTGGAATTCTGCTTTCTTACAGTAGCGTCTGAATAGGGTTCTACTCTATAAATATAATCATATACTAACGAATATGCATAAAGACACATATGCTAAGTATGAGCCAAAGTCATAGTCTTTTTATACCTTCTCCGAAAGATAAGAGCATAAATGACTCCTGTGGTCCAATAGTCTGAGGTTCCTCAGAAAAGCCTTTCATTAGAGAGAGGGGCTTGTGGCTTTCTGGATCCAAAGGTGTTCATGGAAAGGAGGGAATGAGCAGTGACGTTTTATATAATTCATCATGTTATTAAAGAAGCATCACACTGTTAGATGTGCCCTTGCAGGTTTGGATAAAATTTTATCCCAACAAGTGCATTTTTTTCCAGGATGTGTTCACTGGGGTTTAAAGGAGAGAGAGAGATAATCCCATTGAGCTGTTGATCTTGCTGACTGAAAACGTTTTCCAGGAAGTGTGCTGAGATTTGAGCTGTAGAAGTGCTATTGATTTTTTTTTTCCTAGTGTGCTTTGTTACAGCTGGTGAACAGTGACAATTTGACAGCATTGCAAAATAAGACCCCTTTTTATCCAAGGGGAAAAAATGGAGTACAGTCACATGTACAGTAAGAGATTTCAAAGTGACTAACAAAACTCACAAAAATGATTTTTTAAAAATTTGAATGTAGATCGGGCTTTTTTATTAATTGCAATTAATGATGTTAATAGCTGATATTCTCCCAAATAGATTGGGTGGCAAAATGCACACACAAGAAACAATGATATACTCTTGTATATTTTCTGTATGTGCAAAAATATGAATCATGGATAGAAGGACTGTATGATGTCAGCGAGAGACCAATAGGTCTGTAAGGAAGTGGGGACTTGAACTGGACATCAAAGGCTGGGATGTGATTTAATCCAAATCACACTCCAGCAGATTAGATAAATGGGATTCTAAGTGAACATGCCGTGTTTGTGGGATTCAGTAAATAGCCACTAAACCCAAATATTTTTAGGCTGTATGCTAAGCAAGGGGAAAATTATATTGCATATGACATGGTTTCTGCTCTTATGCGCTTACAATCTAAGGAAATTGTAGACACTGATGATGAATACAAATTGGACAGTGATAACATCTATTTTGGGGTCACAACTGTTCCCAAGAGAGTACAGAGGCAGGACCAGAGCATTCTGCTTGTAAGACTGGGAAGGACTTCACGAAGGTGACCTTGGAGTGGTAGGGGAAAATTTTGGAAAATGCCAGGATGCAAAATTAGATAAGTCTGAGTATCTGCTGGAGAGGATTCCGATGGTGATGGAGAATTGGATAGTTTATAGAACTGGTCCATTTCTTGAAAAATAAAGATTGCAATGTGTCTTATTTTTTAGGTAGTCTAACAAGTATTGCATAATGACCTGAAAATCAGATTTTGGGAAAAATAGTCCTATTCAGTTGAAAGGCTTCCCTGATAGAAGAGAATCCATTCTAGGGATGTTTATTCTTTAGGTTTCTATAGGCACAGTGTATAGGGCTTATGAGATTTTCTAGGAACTAGATACCTATTTGAGAAATGGAAAAAAACCAAAAAAACTGGCTAAATCAAAATTAATGGGTTTAGTTGTCCACTAAATGTAGTATTTTGTTGACAACTGCAACTCAAAATCTTAGTTTTATGAATTATATTTAATGAGGGATATATACCCTTAGAATTAAGTGTTCTTAAAACTTTGAGGATTTTATGACAACTCTGCCCAATTTAGCTCCTGAAAACTGTTTACTTATTCTGTACAATTAAAAAGACAAAGCATAATGGGTTTGGGAGTGACAAAATAAACTGTCCTTTGCACACCATTTCTAACTTGAGAACCTCTTCAAGCCAGTCTCTTTAAATCAGTCTTTCTGTAATGATGATTTTTCGTGGGCCAGGGTGAACCTATAACATAGACATTTTCCAAAGACAGAAGTAAGGACAGCCAGTCTAGATATTTTTCCTAGGAGCAAATTTCTTCAAAGGCTTCTTGCAGGCTGTCTTGTTCTGCAGTCAAGGACTCCCAATGCCACCTTATGGACACTCCAGGAATTACAGAGAGGTTTCATTTGTCAATTACAGATGTGGCCCAGAACCCCTAACAATTCTCTCTGATCCAGAGATCCAAGGACCTAGAAAGGTTACTTATTTATACTACTACTCCCTTCACAAAGGACTGAACTAGAACAGCAAAATTAGACCGCGTGTTGTATTTTAAAATGTGTTTTGAGCAACATATTCTTCAGACATAACTAGAAGTTCAAGGGCTGACATTTCACACAATTTGGAATTTCTTTCTTTGGTCTGACGTAGTCTCTTGGTGTAGAGGTGGACTTGGGATCAAGAATGTATATGGATATCTGCATATCTATTCTAATTTAAATCTCCAGTGCTTTACTTTTTTCCATCACAGGAAGCTGGGATTTGTTTTAAATTGAGTAATACTACTATCTACTAAGTATACTTTTCTCTAAGCAGGATAAACATGCTATGAATTAATTCAGTAAGAAGAATAGGGTTATATATATGAAGATATTTTCCTGGTTTCAGGAGTTGGTTTAAATGGTTTTTTGTTTGTTTTTGATTGTGGGGTTAGAAAATAGTTGCATGGATGGCCTTATGTAGAGAGGAGTCGGGTGGCTGCTTTGCAGTATGACTTGAGAGGAGGAAGGAGGGATCTCCTACCCCAGTAGTTCTCTCCCACTGGCTTGTCACATCTTTTTATTTCACTATGAGAGGCAAACTGGCCCCGTTTAGTCACTGCTTCTTGTTAGAAGGCCACAGTGCCTGGGAGAGGTGCTAATGCCCCAAACAGCTTATTTCCCCAGAATCCATGTGGTTCACTCCATTACTTCCTACAGGTCTCTGCTCAAAGTTCTCCTTATCAGTGATGACTTCCTTGACCACTGTATTTGAAATGGCACCTACCCCTGTCCTCCTGGGACACCCTGTCCCTCTTCCCTTCTCTGTAACACTTACCAACTCTAGAGTCAGGGGATGAGCAGCTAGGAGAAGGGCAGTACTGCTGAGACACAGGGGTGCCCAATATATGGCCCACCTGCATTTCAGTCCTGGCTGTGCCTATGACATTTGGCTTTGGGCCTGTCACTTACCTCTCTGTCATTTAGCTATTACTTATCTGAAATGAAGGGATTAGAAGAAGTGATCATTGTATCCTGTCCAAAATTGTAATTTTGGTTTTATGATGTCAAAGTGAACTTACTTTTTCTGAAGTAAACTCTGTGAAGGTTGGGACATATCTGTTGTCTTAATCCCAGAGTCTAGCATGGTGCCCTGGCTCATAGTAGATGCTTTGACCTTCCCAAAGAGGCCTTAAAGGAAGGGACTGACTTCAATTTTTTTACTTTTTCCCAGCCTCACTCTACACGTTTTCAGTAAGCATGGTGTGAAAGACAAGTTCTGAATAGCCTTGTTAGGGTGGCAGCTGATGCATATCTAAGCAAACATTTGGAGGATTCCACAGAACGGAAACAAGCCACTTACTTACCTAAGAGGACAAAGATGCAGGCCAGGATGGCAATGAGGGCACCCCGACTCAAACTGACTGGGAGTATGTAGGCCTCGGGGCTGCAGGACATGACATGGCCATCATCATCACAGCTGCACACCTGGATGGTCAGTGTGCCTGTGCTGCTCAGCACTGGCTGCCCGCTGTCTGCTATCAGGATGGGCAGGTAAAAGACACTCTGCTCTTGCTGCCGAAAGCCAGACCTCCTGGTTAGAATCCGGGCAGTGTTATCTGAAGAAGCAAGAGGATTCCAGGATTCCAAAAGGGAAGAAGCAGAATGAGAGGGAAGAAGAAAATGGAAGAACCAGCAGGTGAATTAATTGTTTGGATGGAGAAAAGCAATGGGGCAGGGACAGGGTGTGGGAAGGAAAGAGAAAGATAGTCGAGCATTCCCTGAAGGGGTTCAGCTATGGCCAGGGCAGGTTTGCCTGGATCAGCATGTGGATTCAGAGACCAAGATTTTTGCTTATTTCTAGGCAAAACCCTGAGGTCTAGGAGAGAAACCCTTTTTTAAGAGTCTGTCTTACCCTTTGTGACATCAAGTGCCCAGGGCGAACTGTCAGACTTCAGATTTAACAAAAATGTCCCTGGGAAAGCTTGACAGAAGTGAACAATCACGGGTGACTTGTGGTCCCCGCTTGTTCCCACTCAGCAGCTTGCCAAGGCCCCAGTGCTGCTTTGTGCCTCCAGGAAAAGAATGCTGAGGAGCCCATGTGGCTGTGGCAGATTGCTTATTTTTGCCACTTTGGCTGAAATTCTTGTCTTTTGCTATTTTCTTTTATGCCTCTGAAATGCAGTCACCAACTCCTCCTGTGCTTCCTGAAGAACCTGCTCATTTAGCAGCTTATTTGAAATCTTCTAGTCATATGACACACCCTGTTATTTCTCCCAACTTGGCGGTCTAAGTTTAAGCAGTTAATATCAACTGGGTGAAAATTTGTTCCTGATCAGCAATACTAGTTACTTTTCCTCCAGTTTTAAAGGGGATTAGTCAAATTATTAGATGTGTTTCTACAAGGCTGGAGTGTGTGTATTTATATTTATATTTGCCTAATGTCATGTTATAGGATTTTTCATTTTTTAAATCTGTTTCAAGTTTCCTGGAGTGGGTTTGCGTTCTAAAGCAGATATATTTTTGCAAAGCTGAGATCATTTTTGGCAGAGGAAAAGTTTGAGATGTGGTAAGACGTACAAAAAATGACTCTCAAAGCTAATGTCATCATTGCGGAAGCTCTTCTGGATGTGTTTCACATTTCACAAGGAAGAGTCTAGAAGTTCACAAAATATTCTGAGAACCTAGCCAAAGTGAACATTACTAATGATAATCAGTATTGCTGGTTCTCCTTCACTTCTTGGATGTAATAAAGGATTATATTTTCCTATCCTATTGAACTTGGGGATGTCTATGCGGTTTGCTTTAGTTAATGAGCAAGTGATTTGCATCACTTCCAGGCAGATGCGTGTAAGAGCTCGTTTGTGATCCTTCATGCTTTCTTGCCTTGCTGTGGGGACTGAGAAAGAGTATGTGAGACAGAGATCAAAGCAGTGTAGGACACTGAGCTATACCTGATGGACAGCTGTTCTGGGGCACTCAGATCCTCAGTGGCTTTATGTGAGCAAAAAGTTAACTTTAGTTGTGCTAAACCACTGAGATTTGGTGATGTTTGTTCTTGTAGCATAACCTAGCCTATTCTGACTAGTGAATTATCCTTTAATTAACTTTTCCTCCTCCTCCTGCTTTTTCATGGTAGCAGCTATTGTTTATTGAGCACTCATGTGCCAGGTACTTACACTTATATGCAGTGCCATTTAATCTTCATAACAGTTTGGTGACAGTTGGTGAGACACTGATAATTTTACTGTCATGGGTGAGAGAATTAAGGCCTAGAGTGATTTTATTATTCAAAGTCACTAACCTAGGTTGTAGGAAACTTGGGATTTGAATTCTGGTCTCAGGGACTCCAAAGCATGCACTCTTTCCTTTGCGTTATGTAACCACTTATTTAGTAACATTAATTGTTAAAAATTATTCAAATAATTGTAATCTCTTTCTACTTGGGTACTGGCTATGTTCCTCTTATATTTTCTTCTCAGTGGATGAAGAGAATTGATTGCCAACCTGAGGATGATATTCATATTTCCACCTTCCACACAACTCACCACCTTTCTGTTTTCCAGACTTAATAACTAAATACTATTCATTCTGCTTCATAGTTTTAATTTTTTGTTTTTATCTTCAGAAACTAAGTTTTTCTGTAAACAGAATTTTTTTTTAAATTTTTACTTTTTGATTTAATTCAGGCTAGAT
Source organism: Galeopterus variegatus (assembly GCF_000696425.1). Classification (NCBI taxonomy): domain Eukaryota; kingdom Metazoa; phylum Chordata; class Mammalia; order Dermoptera; family Cynocephalidae; genus Galeopterus; species Galeopterus variegatus. The sequence continues at coordinate 620,481 of NW_007726439.1, forward strand.
CATAATTCTTTAAGAAATACTGACCAGAGCTGAATTTTATAAAAGTATTATATTATGCTTACTGTACTTTGTATATGTCTTGATCTAAGAATTAAGATTAAAGAAAAAAATTAGAGCATCACATTGCAGAGTCCTGTATATAGTAGCCACTTGGAAAATTTTTGTTGAATGTGATAATTAGGGCTTTAGTAACCCATTTGAAAACAGTGTTTGTTTCTAAGGTGACATGAAACACTTTGTGTGTGTGGGTATGTGTGTGTGGCTAAAACAGGACCCAATTTATAGTCCTAATCTTAATGTTTATTCACTCTCTGATCTTGGCCATTTGCTTACTTTCCTCATCTATCAAATGGGACAATAAGAAGCAGAGGGATTAGTAACTTCCTGAAAACTTACAGAATTATTATAAATATTAAATAAAGCAAAGTATGGGAAAATGCTTTTGAAACTGGAAAGTGCCATATACACCCAATCCTTTTAATAATATTTGGGGCTAAAAATGAAAAAAGTCTTTACTTGAGATAGTGCCCTGTTTTGTTCATAAAAGGACATCATGCTTCTGGGATGGGAGTGGGGGGCACTTGGCAGTAGTTCCACCATATCAGACATTGGTCAATTTTTTAAATGAGCTTCAGTAAGGATACTCGTGGGATAAATTAGGAGTTTGTGCTTTCTGTTGAAGATGTGCAGACTTCTGTTTTTGGGAAACTTTCCAAGAGATGAGTCATGTCTTTTTATAGTTATCCTGTTCCAGTGGCCCATCTTTTTAAGGTATTGGTTCCATGAATTGGTGCTCAAAGTCATCTTTAAGAAATCTGCACCATTTTGCTGCATATTGTTTCTGTATCGATTCTGACAAACACCAGAGTGAAAAGATAAGTGACATGTAGCTGAAAATTTGGAGAAACAATATAACGTGTTATTCCCACACTGCCCTGTTAGAGTTTCCTTTATAAAACCAGTCCTGAGGAAGCTGAAACCAAGTTTTTGCAAGAAGGGTTTCCCGATGAAGTGGATAAATCAGTGGTTGAAAATGTTGACACAATAAATATCTCAGGATATTTAATTATATTATTTTTGTTATTATAATTCATAGTGCCCTTCCAGAATTAGTGATTTTATGATGATGTATATAGATGTTGAAGGGATGTCTTGGAAGAATGTTTTCCATTTAGAATAAAACAGGTTTGAGATTGTCAAGTTTTATTGCAGAAGACTATCATGGGGGGCTAAGTTAATACTTTAAATCTCAAATAATTGATGTTTGAGACTGAGACCAGGCATGCCTAATCATGATTTTTTGTTACTCTTTGTTTAGATTGTTACAGAGCAACAATAAATATTTTAGAATTAGAATGAAAATGAAGCTACTGTAGTCCAGAAAAGTGATGACCTCCCCAAGGTTATATGTCTAGCTTGTAGCAGAGTTAACAGAAGGGGTTCATTTGACAGATTTAAATTGTTTTTTCCAATTGTTCTGACCTTTCTTTGAAGCACGTCATCTGGCTAGAGAACAGAAGCCCCGCCTTTTCCCATCTGTGCCCAAAGAAGAGTGTGCTGGGTCTATAAACTCCTTAGTTGATCTGAATGCTTATTGGAAAGGAGTCTAGAATTACATTCCAGTAAAGATGTAGTGAGGAGCACTTTCTGCAACAGGAACCCCACCTAGATGTGTCTTTCTACATCATTCTAAAGTAGAAAAGTTGTTTCAGTGTCAAAACTGCTGTTTGTGTTTCTGTATTTGCCCTTTGCTATTTCTCTTAGCCTTTGTCTCACTTTTGTTCTGAGAGCTTTTCACTGTTTCCCCCTTTTATCCTAGCTTAGAAAGGTTCCCTCAGGTTTTTCTCTGTATTTAGGTCACTTTCTATCATCTTTCTCAGATTCTTTCCGTTGTGACAGAACATATAAATATGGGTGCTATCTGTGAGAAAGTAGGAAGGTTTTTGTCTCTGTGCCTCAAACAGAGTCTTGCATAGAACAAGCACTCAATAAACATTTGTTGACTGACTGAATGAAAGTTTTAGAGTCAGCAGAGGGCACTTTCTGTCTTTGATATTCTGAAACAAAACTTTAAAAGACACTACAAATTAGCATTAATGTCCTCCCAGTTATTAAAGAGCAGGTTACTCTTGATGCTTTTTGCATAGTACAGTAACCCAAAGTATCCAGCCTAAGCTGTGGAAAAGCATAGATAGCCCTCTGTCCACCTGATTACCTTGGTTGTCCCTTATGGTGAAGTTGGGGTTGTTAGTAGCCTCAGGAGCCAAGCTGTAATAGAAATGCTGGCCATGGAGTGGGTCATCCAGGTCCACTGCACTCACTGTCTGGATCAGCTGAAGGAGGGACATGAAATCAAGTGAGTTGAAGCCAAAGAGAAAAGCTTCAGGGCCCAGTGAAATCCTAAACCCTGAAACCCAATGGTGGTGGTTTTAACTAATGAGAAGGACATCATGATACGTGCCTGGAAAACCTCCATGCCATCACACAACTAAAGATTTAATTTTGGTTTGTTGTAGGGCCTGAGTACGTTAATAGGCATAGAGTAAATGTTATCTAAATACCTTAGATGTTAGACATCAGTATAACTTATATTCCCACACCACGGCCAGCCATTTTTAGGTGGTCTAAATAAAAGACTGAGTAAAAGGACTGTGGGGTGCCACAAGGTCCTACATGTCCCCCATATTTTCATCATCTTACCCTGTCTACTTCATGATTGGGTGGCTATTTGAGGGTTAAGTTGCTAGCTTTGTGAGCCCCTGTTTAAGAAGGACCACTACCTAGAAGGGTAAGCAGACACATCAGCACTGGGTATGTTGGGTTAATGGAAAACAGATGTGAGGGAGTGGGTCCCAGGGCAGTCATGCTTTGTTGGCAGTAGGGGAGCTGGCAAAGGTGTAGAGCATTAGATTCCCTGGTGGAATGTGTAGAATAGACTAGAGTCAGAAGCGGAGCTCACGGTGGGGACAGCAAGAGGTGGGGTGGCTTCCACTTGAGCTCTTTGGCCAAATTTGGCCTTTTCCATAATGCTCTTCAAAGGAAAACATTGCCATGAAGGCGAAGGAGATGATGATGATGATGATGAAAAATATATTAAAGAAAACAGTGTGAACCAGACAATTGGAACATTAGCAGGCAGGCTGGGGCAGGGGGCAGGGGGCAGGATATAGAAAAGGGGTTGAATGGCTGATTTTCCTCTGTTTTTGCTTTCTACCAACCAATAGCACAAACTACTCCCACCCCTCTTGGGCTGGCCCTGTAGAATTGCCACTCTTGCTATTAAAAGCTGGCTATGTTTCTGCTAGGGTAGAAACCAGAACATCAAATGTCAGCTGGAGGGCCTGGGTGGGCTTGCTTAGTCTGTATTTCTTTATCTGTAAATTAAAGGAGATAATGCTATACAGAGGGGGAAGCTCCCAGCAAGGGGCTTTCTGGACACTGTTGCTCTGATCCCCCTTCATTGAAGGACTTGTTGCTCTGGCCCTCATCTGTCAGTCTCTTCAGGGATTACCTCGGAGAGCCACCTTACCCCCGGTCACTGCATCCTTCCAGGGCAATCCACATCCAGTGACTAACTGATGTGATAGTGAGAAAGAAAAGTAGTTCAGCAATCTGAGCAGTGTGGGGTCTGCTAACCTTATCAGACCCAGAGAGATATAAGCATGGGGCTTTAGTCATGTCCCTCTTGACCACGTTGGGGATAATTGCTAAAAGGCATGTTTTAGCAACAGTACGCAGACTAGCTGCCACTGCCAACAGGTATAAATTACCGAAATGTTATCATAAGTTGTACAGTGTGATTCCCACTCTTTGTTGCAGTATTCTGGATGCAAAGAGCAATGTATAGCCAATCAATAGTTTCTGGTATTTTAGTGAACCAACGTAAATTTTGGGCAAACAACTTTGAAACTGCCCCCTTGACTTCTTTTTCTCTGTAAAAGTCTGTCTGAAAACTGCTGCTGAGCAGAGCACATATTCAAGGCGACTTGAATCTGTGACTCCCGGGCTGCAGGCCTCAATTTTGGCCTACATAAAGTCCTTGCTCTATATATTTTTGTCTCTGTTTCTTCCTTTAGGTTGACAGTAGTATCAAGGCCTGGCATCCCATCTCTACTCGGGAAAACTCTAGTCCGAGATCTCTCTGTGAAGTCAGCTGAGGCTGTTAGTGGATCTGCATCACAATAGGACTTCTCCTTTTGCCAAGTCTTGCGTCCTTTCCTTCCCTCCCACAGGCATTGGCTCCAAGGGCCCTCCTTAATAAACACCTTATACTAGAGTTCCATCTCAGGGCATATCTCCTGGAGAACCCGACCATTGAATCTGAATGTGGGGGGAACGGAGTCATAGTGAAGGCAAGGGGTCAGGAGAGTAGTGGAGATACCCCCCCGCCCCCGTAGCCTCATGTCAGCATTGCTAACACAGGAGAGTCACCCTCCTTCCTCATCTTTCTGTAGAGACAAATTCTGTACTTTTCATCTGGCTTGTAGCGCCAAACATTATTTATATGGAGGTAACACATTTCTTGAGGAATGTTATCAGTAGACAAACGTGGTTGGAAAAGTCATTGCAGAACATCTGACCGGTGAACTGTGTGTATATTGGTGAGATGGGGGCCTGAGGTGTAGAGCTGGTTGATTAGGGGGCTTGAAAAAATGAATGAATGGACACTGCCTCACTGGATTGGGGTTGGGATTGGGGTCGGGATTACCATGGCCTGCTCTCCTGCTCTCTGTTCTCCTGGCAGGTCATAGTTTTCCACAGCCCCACTTGTCGTGCAATATTCTGCTCAGCTGGTTTCATTCTGCCCTTAGCTATCACCAAGTGTGTTGTCTGATTTCTTTGTGGGCTTCCTTCATGGCTGCTCACTAAGAGGAAAGCACAGATCTGGACTTGGCAGACACAGAGCTGATGACAGTGTCCCACAAGTAAACACAAGGAGGCCTGAATCTTTATAAACCAGATATACCTCCTGAGCTGTGTGCTTTTCAAAATCTTCAAAACATTTATCAGAGCCCAAATCAAACAGCAGGATTTTCAATATCTTGGCCATCCTCACCCATTTGCCTCACCACCGGAATGCATAGGATCACAGGATGTACTCCAAGGGAAGTAAATTAGAACTGTTAGGGAATCACTGGGTAGTAGACAGAGCAGAAAAGCATCTTACAAAGGCAGGAGCAGAATGGGGAGATTGTAGGGTGGGTAGCAGCCTGACACATATTAATACATGGCCTCTCCAAATGGAGTTCTAGATGTTTCTCAGCTACACCACTTGGAATCTGATCAACCAAATATTCAGTTAGGTTTAAAAGCATACTTAAAAAATACACAGCTATGTCTCTGAAGATTACGGAACTACAGTTATTTCAAATAAGTAGAACTTTGTTCTTTCAGATTACTTTCCTCTCAAAACTTACATGATATGAACAGCACTAAGAAAATGGGTGTTTTGGGCCGGCCTGTGGCTCACTCGGGAGAGTGCGGTGCTGATAACACCAAGGCCACGGGTTCGGATCCCATGTAGGGATGGCTGGTTTGCTCACTGGGTGAGCGTGGTGCTGACAACACCAAGTCAAACATTAAGATCCCCTTACCGCTCATCTTTAAAAACAAAACAAAAAAATTATCTGTTGTGTATCTGAACTTCGCATTTAACTGGGTGTCCTATATTATTATTTGCTAAATCTAGCAATGCTCAGTTTAGGGGCCTCTGGAAGCATACAGCTACCTGAGCTTCCCATGCTACCTTCAGTGTGTCAGCTGTCCAGTTAGCAGATGGATCATTTAGGAGGCTATGGCCCCTGACTGTGGGGACTTGAACCATCCCATGTCCAGGGAGGGCCTCTGTTGTCATGGGGATATGGCTACTGTATTTTCTAGTCTCAGATGAGGTTATCACAGGCCCTTTATGCATTTGATCTCATTGACTTTTCAAAGCTTGTGGAGTGTGGGTTATGGTTCCCATTTTACAGAGAGGGTAGATAATTCTAGGTAACAAAGCATTCTGATAGGGCGAGGTAATTGCTGCCCGAAATTAAGAGAGGGAGGTGGGAAGATATAGACAATAAATAAACTTTCCCTACTGCAAACTCTTTTCAGGGATTGGTGTGGTGCTACACTCAAGAAAAGACAAGACTCTTCTTTCTGATCTATGTGGTCACTCACTTCCAGGACCCAGAGCACGTGTGTAGTACAGTTGATACTCTACAGTTCAGTTTCTAGTGGGAAGATACCTTATACAGGCCACCCTGTGACTCAAGTCACCATCAAAGCACAGTTTAGATCATAACATGTAATGTAGGCTCCAAATCGTTGTCTTAACAAACAAACTGTTGAAAGCTGATGTACAGAAGTCAGAGATTCTGTTTTGTAAACTGTTAGTTTTCAGAGTCAAAATGTGTTTGATGGCAAATTTGGTTATCTGTAACAGTTGTTTCCATATGTTGGGGATTAACCAACTTGCACAGTTTACAGGCCACCTTACCTGCCCTGCTTTGGCATTCTCACAGACAAAAGCTTCATAGAATCTGGAGAACTCTGGAGCATTGTCATTCACATCTAAGACTTTGATTGTGACAGTAACACTTCCAACCTGGGAGGGATTGTCTAAGAGAACACAAAGAAAACCAAAGGTGAGAGTTCAGTATTGCAGAAAAGCAGCTATTTGCTGGAAGTAGGTATTTACTTCGTCAGTCTAGTTTTTAAAGGAATAGATAAATTTCCATGGAAGTGGTAACACAAGCATAGGATGCCTGTGTTGCCTAGAAGCTTGGACACAATGATGTGGTGTTAGAGAGTGTGTTTGCTACTAGGTGTATGAGGGGAAAAACAAGACTTGAGGGTGTCACAAAATGAATCTTAAAAAGGGATTTTGAATCTCCGCTTTGGCTTATACTTGGGTTCTGGAATTAAAGGCAGGTCAATTCTGTATTCTGAGCTTTAAAACAGACCATTTCTAATCGGATGCATGTTGTATAGCACTGTTTGGCTTTATCTTTGTGGAATAATCAGTTCTTTGAATTATATTTCCAAAGGTTTCAAATTATTCACTTCAGTACAGATAACACTGCACATTTACTTCTGCTTAGGGACTAAGGAGATATTACAAGATCAAACACACCAAATTCCTGTCTTTAGCTGGGGCAGGAGAAGTTGCTCATAGTCACTCATGGGGAAATGTGTTATCTTGGTCTGTGTCTTTTGCTTGGCACTGCCACACAAAGACAATGCCACATCCCCAGTAGTGCCCCTCCTGTCTTTTTCTGTTTTGGTCACCACCCCAAGAGACAAAATAAAAATTACAGGACTCAAATTATTTTTAGTAAGTAACTTTACTAAATCCCAGAATGCATTGTTATTCTGGTTCATTTTTTTGTTTCTTTCTCAAAAATATTTATGCTCTATCTACTATGTCTTCCCCCTAAGTACTTCTATTGCTTGGTTACCAGAAAGTTCCAACATAATTAAAGCTTATTTTTTTATTATAACAGTGGTATTTGTTTGTAGGAGGAATAATGAAAATTCCAGAAAAACATAAGAGGATAAATATATTCCATAATACTGCCAGCAGAGATATCCATTATATATGTGTTCCAAAATATGGAGATATACACACATATACTCACATACACACACGCACACACGAATTGCAGTTAAGCAAAATTAAAAAGTGGGATTTAGAACTTTAATACTTTAGAACAAAATTATGCTGTGTCTTAGTATATTTTGAAAGCATGGGTGTTAATGTCTACATGACATTCTCATTTATTTTAGGTTATACCATAATTTATTTAGTCACTCGCTTATTAGTAGACATTTAAGTAATTCCCATTTCCCTCCATATTTTTTTTTTTTTCCTTTTTGTCTTTTTTTTTTTACTGACCGGTAACGGGATCGCAACCCTCGGTGTTGTGCCCGCACCGTGCTCAGCCAGTGAGCGGGAACCGGTCTCCACATGGGATCCGAACCCTCGGCCGGGAGCGCCGCCGTGCTCCCAAGCGGTGCACTCTCCAGTGTGCCACTGGGCCGGCCCTTTCCCTCCATATTTTAAAATAACAGTGCAGTGGACATTTTGGTATATAAATCTTTGTTGATATCTATAATTATTTCTTTAAGGTAATTACTAGCAGCAGAATTCCTGAGAAAAAGAGTATGAATGTTTTGGAGAATCTTAATACATATTGTCATATTACCCTCTTGAATGGCTGTGCCTAGTTATATAGCCAATAGGTTAGGAACTACCATTTCCCTGAACCTTTACCATCATTAGGTATTATGAAAAAAAACCTAAATGTAGTAGTATATAATCTAATCTTTGTTAAGTGTATAATATATAATATATATCAATCAAGTTTTTATTAATTTTTTATTCCATTTATAAGATTGTTATGTTAATAAATCTGCCTTTTATTGTCAGATATCTCAAATTCTTATAGGCATGTATGTGTGTATGTGTATGTGTGATATAAGTGTTATGTTATTAATGCTTCCTTTCATCCAATAATAATAATATTTTATACTATATTTGTGTATTTATAATTTTATTAAAAATTGAAAGCCTATTAAATTTCTCTGGATTCTTTCCTTTTTCTCATAGCTACTTGGGGGTAAGAATGTTATCTTTTACTGCTTTTGCATGCTTTGTTTGCATTTATCTCTAGCACAGGATTAAGTATACAGGAGATACTCAAAATGTATTTGAATTGAATGCATCCATTCATTTGCATAAACCATGATTTCCATTTCTTCCCTTAAAGAATATAATTTTTGTTAAAAGAACTTCTAAAAATTTCCACTTTCTACAACACTTACATTTTGTCACTACACGGAGACTAATTTATTGTGTTACTTACTCATTTCCATAGCAAGAACAGTGATATTATGCCAAGAATATTCTTCCCGGTCTAGGGGTCTTGCAGTCATCAGGGCACCTGTTGTAATGTCAACATAAAAAAATCTTCCAGGGTCACTACTTCTGTCAATGGAGTATCTGCAAAAACATGGATTATGTGTGTCATTTACATTTAGATAAACATACAAGCACATGAGAGAATTGAGTGCATGCTGTGTGAAACATGGCCCAACCATTTCTGTAGTTATGAATACTTGGAAGACTGCATTTATGGTTTTATCATGTTCAAAAACAAAAAACCCAAAACCTCTCAAAATGAAAAAACTATTACTGCTTCAGTTTTCTCATTCAGAAAATGAACTAGGGTGCCAAGAGTCTTAGGGCAGTTTTAAGCTATTTCAACATCAATTTGCCCTATTTAAAGCTTAAAACCAAGGATTTTGGGACACCCCTACAGACATCTGTTCAAAAGGAATTTTATTCAAATAAATTCTCAAATGTTAACCTGGAACTCGAAAAGGGAGAAGGGCATAGTTTAGTGGTTCCAGTCCTTGTAATTAGTAATGCCTGTTGGGAAGGAATGCTTTGCAGTAAGCCCTTTGTGAAAGTGCTGATGACTGACCTGGCAAACACAGTAATGGTCATCACTAGCTGAAAATAGTAAATTCCTCATTTGTGGAATGCTTTTAGCAGGATGAACCAGGTCTGTCTAGGTTGTAAATAAGCCTGGAGTTTATGAATTTATGGGATACAGCCTGCTGGAAAATGTCATGTAAACTATGTAGTCAATGGTGTGTAACAAGCAGGTGTTCCACAACAGAAGTGGCTCTTTCTGTTCAGACAGTGCACTTCATTCATTGCTTCCATCTTTCGTGTTCAGTCTGGACCAGTGTGCATGTTTATGCTGGAAAAGACAGATATTTACAGGCACCTATGCCTGACAGCTTTAGTCTTCTCCAAGCGAAGAATGCTTGACTCGTATTTTGTTGTCTGTATAGTTTGAGTCATTAGTTAGGTTGGTGCTGGGTAAGATCTGTTATTCCTGTTGAATATGATTTAGCAAACTTATTTCTTGGTGTTATCTCATCTGATCCTTATCTTGGGAGATTCAACTATTATTGCATAAGGAGGCTCAGGCATCTATATGTTTAAAAACCTCTATAAGGGATTTTGATATATAGCTATGATTAAGAATCATTGTTGAGAATCTTATGTAGTTCTTCAAAGGCCAGTAATAATAATTATTATTTATTTTATTTTAAATTGACAAATAATAAGCATATGTATTTATGGGGTACAATGTGGTGTTTCCATATGTATACATTGTGGAATGATCAAATCAGGCAGATTAACATATCTATCATCTCACATACTTATTCCTTTGAGAAGATTGAAAATTCACTCCTTTAGCAATTTTGAAATATACAATTCAGTATTATTAATTATAGTCACCATACTGTGCAATTATTCCTCCTGTCTAACTGATACTTTGTACCTTTTGACCAGCATCTCCCCTTTCTTCATCCATCTCCTCTGCCCCCATTCTCTGGTAACCACCATTCTACTCTATGCTTCTATGAATTTTACTTTTTTAGATTCCACATAGAAGTGAGATCATGTGGTATTTGTTTTTCTGTGCCTGGCTTACTTCACTTAGCATAATGTCCTCTGGATTAATTCATGTTGACTCAGTGACAGAATTTTCTTTTTCTTAGTATTCCATTGTGTGTATGAGTATACATCAAAGTTCATGAAAAGGTTGGCATTATCTCTTAATTCTATTTTTCATGAACTTTTTGAAGTACCCTTGTATATACCACATTTTTAAAAGGACCCACTCATCTCTTGATGGGCATTTCAGTTATGTACATATCTTAGCTATTGTGAATAATGCTACAATGAACATGGAGTGCCGATACTTCTTTGACATACTGATTTCAGTTCCTTTGGGTATATTCCCAGAAGTGGGATTGCTGGATCATATGGTGATTCTACTTTTAGTTTTTTGAGGAACCTCCATATTATTTTCCAAACTGGCTATAATAACTTACATTCTCACCAGCAGTGTACTGGAGGTTCCCTTTTCTTTATCTATATCCTCAGTAACTCTTGTTTTTCATCTTTTTGCTCATAGCTATTCTAACAGGTGTGAGGTGATATTTCACTGTGGTTTTAATTTGCATCTCCCTGATGATTAGCAATGTTGAGCACCTTTTTATATGAGGGTACTTCAAAAGTTCATGTTATCTTTTAATTCCATTTTTTTCCCACAACTTTTTGAAGTACTCTTGTATATCTATTGGTCGTTTGTATGTCTTCTTTTGAGAAATGTCTTTTGCCCATTTTTTAATACTGTTATTTGTCCTAATTTCAAAATACATTACAAAGCTATAGTAATCAAAACAGCATGGTACTGGAATAAAAACAGACACATCAACCAATGGAACAGGATAGAGAGCACAGGAATAAACCCACACACCTACTGTTAATTAATTGATTTTCAACAGAGGTGCAAAGAACACATAATGGGGAAAGAACAGTCTCTTCAATAAATTGTGTTGAGAAAACTGGCTGTCCACATGCAGAAGAATGAAATTAGACCCTTATCTGACCCCTCATACAAGAATCAACTCAAAATGGATTAGATACTTAAATGTAAGACATGAAACTAGAACTACCAGAAGTAAATAGGGAAAGCTCCACGACATTGGTTTGGGGCAATGATTTTTTGGATATGACCCCAAAAGCACAGGCAACAAAAGCACAAATAGACAAATAGAATTGCATCAAACTAAAAAGCTTCTGAACAGCAAAGGAAACAGTCAACTGAATGAATGAAGAGACAACCCCCAAATTAAGAGAAAATATCTGCAAATCATATATCAGATAAGGAGCTAATATCCAAAATATGTATAAGGAACTTAAACTACTCAGTAACAAGAAAACAACCCTGCTTTTATTTTTTTAATTAATTAATTTATTTTTTTTCCTTTTTGTCTTTTTTCGTGACTGGCAACGGATCGCAACCCTCAGTGTTGCGCCCGTACCGGACTAGGGCCGGCAACGGGATCGCAACCCTCGGTGTTGCTCCCGCACCATGCTCAGCCAGTGAGCGGCCGGTCTGTATGTGGGATCCGAACCCTCAGCGGGAGCGCCACCGCGCTTCCCAAGCGGCGCACTGTAGCAGTGCGCCACCGGGCCGGCCCCAAACAACCCTGCTTTTAAAATGACCAGTAGTTATAATAGCTGCCACTTACCGAATGCCAGGCACTTTGCTATGTACTTAATACATAGCTTCCTTTTTAATTTTTATAACATTTCTGAGAGGTAGTTATTATCTCAATTATTAGATAAGGAAAATGAGGCTTACAGAAGTTGTCACTTTCATACAGTCATATAGGTAGTAATTTGCAAAGGTAAGATTTGAAACCATATACATATAGGGTTATAAGTATTGTGTTTTTAGAAATCATATAAATAGGAACTGGGGAATATATTGGGCTCAAAATTCTATTTAAGTTGTCAGCAATTGCAGTCTATATCTTAAAGTTGTTGAAATGGATAAACTGCAATTTTGGTGGGACTAGGCAGTTTCTTTAGTGTATTGCTTTTCAAACTGAAGGTTAGCAGGTTGTGAAATCAATATGGTGGGTAATGACTAGCATTAAAAGCTAAAATAGAATAGAATATATGCATGCCAGATTATCACATGCAGTAAAGGTAAATGTTGATGTGAAACTTTTTGTTTCATGTACATGTATATATATATATATATATAAATATATGTATATATACAGGCATACCTCATTTTATCATGCTTCACTTTATTGTGCCTCATAGATATTTCATTGTTTACAAATTGAAGTTTTGTGGCAACCCTGCATCAAATCTATTAGCATCATTTTTCCAACAGCATGTGATCACCTCGTGTATCTGTGTCACATTTTGGTAATTCTCCCAATATTTTTAGCTCTTTCATTATTATTATATCTGTTATGGTGATCTGTGATCAGTTATCTTTGATGTTACTATTGTAATTTTGGGGCACTATGAACCACGCCCATATAAGATGGCAAAATTAATGGACAATTGTGTGTGTTTGACTGCTCCACTGATTGGCCATTTCCTGTCTTGCTCTCCCCTAGGGTCTCCCTATTCCCTGAGACACAACAGTATTAAAATCAGGCCAATTAATAGCTCTACAATGGCCTGTAAGTGTTCAAGTGAAAGGACGAGTCGCAGGTTTCTCACTTTCTATTGAAAGCTAGAAATGATTGAGCTTAGTGAGGAAGGCATGTTGAAAGCTGGGACAGGCCGAAAACTTGGCCTCTTGGCCAAAAGTTAGTCATGCTGTGAATGTGAAGGAAAAGTTCTTGAAGGAAATTAAAAGTGCTACTTCAGTGAATATACGGATGATAAGAAAGTGAAACTGCCTTATTGCTAATCTGGAGAAAGTTTCAGTGGTCTGGATAGAAAATGAAACCAGCCATAACATACCTGTAAGCCAAAGCCTAATCCAGAGCAAGGCCCTAACTTGCTTCAATTCTGTGAAGGCTGAGAGAGGTAAGGAAGCTGCAGAAGAAAAGTTTGAAGCTAGCACAAGTTGGTTCATGAGGTTTAAAGAAACAGGCCGTTTCCATAACATCAAACTGCAAGGTGAAGCAACAAATGCTGATGTAGAAGCTGCAGCAAGTGATCCTGGAGATCTAGCTAAGGTCATAGGTGAAGGTGGCTATACTAAAAAACAGATTTTTAGTGTAGATGGAACAGCCTTATATTGGAAGAAGATGCCATCAAGGACTTTCATAGCTAGAGAGAAGTCAGTGTATGACTTCAAGGCTTCAAAGCTTCAAAGGACAGGCTGACTCTCTTGTTAGGGACAGCTGGTGACTTTAAGTTGAAGACAGTGTTCATCTGTCATTCCAAAAATCCTAGGGCTCTTAAGAATTATGCTAAATCTACTCGGTCTGTGCTCTGTAAATGAAAAAAAAAAAAAAAAAAAAAAAAAAACCCGGAAAACAACACATTTAT
>NW_007726439.1:634468-656998 GCF_000696425.1 Galeopterus variegatus
AAAAAAAAAAAAAAAAAAAAAAAAAAAAAAACCTGGAAAACAACACATTTATTTACAGCTTGGTTTACTCAATATTTTAAGCCCACTGTTGAGAACCACTGCTTAGAAAAAAAGATTCTTTTTGAAGTATTTCTGCTCGTTGACAATGCACCTAGTCATTCAAGATCTCTGATAGAGATATACAAGACGATTAAAGTTTTCATGTCTGCTAATATGACATCCATTCTGTAGCCCATGGGTCAGGGAGTAATTTTGATTTTCAAATCTTGCTATTTAAGAAATACATTTGATGTGGCCTTAGCTGCCATAGATAGTGATTCCTCTGATGGATCTGGGCAAAGTAAATTGAAAACCCTCTAGAAAGGATTCACCATTCTAGATGCCATTAAGAACATTTGTGATTCATTAGAGGTCAAAATATTAACATTAAGAGGAGTTTGGAAAAAGTTAATTCCAACCTTTATCATGGAGGACTTGGAGGGGTTCAAGACTTCAATGGAGGAAGTAATTGCAGATATGGTAAAATAGAAAATAACCAGAATTAAAAGTGGAGCTTGAAGATGTCACTAAATTGCCACAGTCTGATGATAAAGAGGTTCAATGGATGAGGAATTGCTTCTTAGGAGTGAGCAATGAAAGTGGTCTCTTGAGATGAACTCTTCTGGTGAAAATGCTGTGCACATTGTTGAAGTGACAACAAACAATTGAGAATATTACATAAACATAGTTGATAAAGCAGTGGCAGGATTTGAGAGGACTGACTCCAATTTTGAAAGAAGTCCTACTGTTGGTAAAATGCTGTCAAACAGCATTGCAAGGTACAGAGAAATCTTTTATGGAAGGAAGAGTCAATCGATGTGGCAAACTTCATTGTTGTCTTATTTTAAGAAATTGTGACAGCCACCTCAGCCTTTAGTAACCACCAGCCGGATCAGTCAGCAGCCATCAACATCAAGGCAAGTCCCTCCACCAGCAAGAAGATTATGTTTCACTGAACGCTCAGATGATCGTTAGCATTTTTTAGCAATACATATTTTTTAGTTAAGGTATTAATTTTTTAATTAAGGTACGTTGTTTTTTAGACACAATTATTGCACAGTTAAGAGAGTATGGTATAGTGTAAATATAACTTTTCTATGCACTGGAGAACCAGAAAATTTGTGTGACTCACTCTATTGTGATATTCACTTTATTGTGGTGGTCTGGAACTGAACCCACAGTATCTCCGAGGTGTGCCTGTATACATGTGTACAGTATATGCAGATGTGTTGATTGTTTGGTAAAATGTTTTGTTTCAAATACATATATATTTTTCTGCAGAGATTCAGAATGGCTGTTCAGAGAGTTAGAAATTAAAGAGCTAGCTGAAGAGTAAGGGCTAGAAAAGTCCTTTTCTAGGGAAATCAAGACTAGGCAGTCAGCTTCAGGTTCCTGCTTTTAACCACCAGGCCAGGCTGCCTTACGGACACATGGATTGTATGAGATTGTTTAAAGAAACAAAACTTTATTTCTTAAAGGTAAGCCATGACAGCAAACAGTTGACTTTCTAATAAAGAAAAAACACATGCTTGCCTACAAACTTCATTTAAAATGAAGTGGATCATTATTTTCTTTTGTAGGTATAATTTGTAACTTAGTTTTAAAGTTTACTGGCTATTTTAAAAGTAGAATTTTCTCTTTGGAAAAAAATACTGGTTGGCTCATGACAGTCTTCTCTTTCAGCTCTCCACAGTTAAGAAAAGCCCTGCCATTTGGCCTGTGGAGCCATCACCCTGACGGCAGCTCTCTAAGCTGTGAGCATAATGCTGAGGGGAGAAGCAGCCTGTGATGAACCAGCTTTCTGCCCTCAAACCCATAACACCATAGCAGATGTCACAGATGGTTTGGGAGATGGAGTGATGGAAATAACTAACCCACAGGACCCCTGGCAGCACTGCCTGGTTGACATGCAGGAGCCTGCCTC
Organism: Galeopterus variegatus; assembly: GCF_000696425.1. Taxonomy (NCBI): domain Eukaryota; kingdom Metazoa; phylum Chordata; class Mammalia; order Dermoptera; family Cynocephalidae; genus Galeopterus; species Galeopterus variegatus. Next base: position 636,432 of record NW_007726439.1, read on the forward strand.
ATCAAGTGGAATCCCTGTCTGGTTTCCCAAACGAGGCCTGAATCAAGGGAATAATGGCCTTTATTTCTTTGAGTGAGACACTGGGCCAGTTTTCAGGAGGCAGGAGAACAAACTAAAGGTGTAGGTACAGATGGAAAATGAGGAAATTGGGACACACTAGTGAATTATGCAGGTGGCTTTCCTTCTCTAACCATAATATTCTCACCTACCACGAGCAGAATAGGCGTAACATCCACATGCAAAAGTGCCTTAAGCAAACAGTAGCTAGTGTTTGTTGGGCTCCCTGCCTGTTCACTTGGCTGAGGATGTTCTCTGAATTTGGGAGTAATTTGGAGGAAGGGCATCATGAGCAGGCTCACTAAATCCACACACACTCTAGGACTGCACAGGAGGGCAGGCCATTTCCACACCAGCAGAGGCCTATTTCATTTGCCAAATAGTTCAGTGTCCTCCTTGCCAGAAGTTCCTACAGCATTTATTAAGAATTCAGGGAAACCAAACATTGTATTTTTCATACACATATAACTAGATACAGAGACTTTGTTTTGGGTTTTACCCATAAATGATGACTAGCGTATACACACAAACACAACATCAACTTTCTAGAAAGGAGACTATAGAAGTCCTAATAATCTTTAAAAAATGTTAAATGAACCACATTGAGATATCATCTCAAGTGCTGATGAAGATATGGAGAAAGGGGAACCTTATACATTGTTGGTGGGATTGTAAATTAGTACAGCCATTTTGGAAAACAGTATGGAGGTTTCTTAACAACTACAGATAGAACTACCATATGACCCAGCAATCCTGCTACTGGTATATACCCAAAGGAATTGAAAGCATCATGTCAAAGGGATACTTGCACTTCCATATTTATGGCAGCACTAGTCATGGTAGTCAAGATGTGGAGCCAACCTAAATGTCCAGTGACAGATGATTGGGTAAAGGAAATGTGGTATATATATATGCAATGGAATACTATTCTGCCATGTGAAAGAATGAAATTCTGCCAAGCAACACAGATGAGCTTGGAGAAAATTATGTTAAGTGAAATAAGCCAAGCACAGAAAGAGAAGTACTGCATGTTCTCACTCATATGTGGAAGCTAAAAGAGAGAACAAAACAAATAATAATGGAACTGTGAGAAGGAGAGAGATCTAACTGTGGTTACTAGAAGCCAGAAAAGGGAGGAGGGAGGGGGAATAGTGAAAGGCTGGTCAATGGATGTAAAATTACTGCTAAGATAGGAAAAGTAAGTCCTATTGTGTACAGTTGATCCGAAAATCTATAATTTACAATGATTTACTGCATGTTACCAAACGATTAGAAGAGAGGAGATCAAATGTTCATATCATAAATGATTAAGTTTGCATTGATGAATATACTAATTACCCTGAATATATCATTATACATTGTATACATGTATTGAAATATAACTCTTTACCCCATAAATATGAAAATCAATGTTTCAATAAAAAATAAAAAATTTATTTTGAACATGAAAAAATGTTAAATGGTTTTTAAAAAAAATTTCTTATTTTTTTCATTGTACATATTTATGGGGTACAATTTGTTTGTATAATGCACATATTGTATAACGATCTAATTAGAATAGTTAGCATATCTATCACCTAAACATTTATCATTTCTTTGTGATTATAACATTCAGGATCCTCTTTTTTGGCTATCTTGAAATATACAATACAGTATTATTAGCTCTTGTCACTGTTGGGCACCAGCACTTACTATATTCCTATCTAACTCTAGCTTTGTAACTTTGTACCAATCTACCAACCTTTCCCTGGCTGCGCCCCCTCCACGGCCCCTATCCTTTTCCCTGCCTCTGGTAACCGCTATTCTAATCTCTTATTTCTCTTTAATTTATTTTTCTTAATTGACCCATGATAATTGTATATATTTATGGAGTACAATATGATATTTGGGTACATTTGTACTTGTAACTTTGTACCAATCTACCACCCTTTCCCTGGCTGCGCCCCCTCCGCGGCCCCTATCCTTTTCCCTGCCTCTGGTAACCGCTATTCTAATCTCTTATTTCTCTTTAATTTATTTTTCTTAATTGACCCATGATAATTGTATATATTTATGGAGTACAATATGATATTTGGGTACATTTGTACTGTGTGCAATGATCATATCATATCTACAACATTTTAACTTCAGGTGATATGTTGTTTTTTTGGTGATTTAATATGGATTCTTTTAGGAAAATAAATCTCATTTGTTCTTTGTAACAAAAATGCAGAAGATGAATTAGCCACACAGCATATAATATATACAAATTATTTTATAAGAAAATAAATTTTTCGTGAAAAGTAAGGATAAAATGAGCAATTCACAGAAAGATAACAGAGGAAAGCATTCCCAGTAGGTTTATTAAATGATAGCCAGATATTTGACTTTTAGGTGCTTTTCTCTCTAAGAGTCTTAGACTCCTGATGTTTTGCTTGGGCCAAGGACCATTGTATACAGTGCATGTATACAATGTGTGAATGGTTGCTATGGGAAAGTACAAAGTCAGGGACTTATACCTGGAAATATGAATTCCAATTGATCTTTGCACCCAAAATGCAGGGAGAATTATCCCCAGTTTTGATAAGTGGAATTCTACTTTGCCCTTGTGCCTGAGCCCTTGTCTTGTTACTTCTAGGCATGTGGCCTTGTTCTTGCCAGTTTTTCTCTAGGGATCTAGAATAGCCCTATGGACCCTGTTTTGTGCCTCTGGCCTGTCCAGTCTCGTATTCATCCTGGCTGGGTTCTATTAGAATAGTCAGGCACTCCAATTAACGAACCTCCCTGATGCTAACTGATGTGCTGGCCAGTGGATGGTTTTCAACTAGTACATCATCTGAAGGAGCATTTTCTGTTAGCCAGACAGGATTTCTTCATTTTGTCTACCACATTTTGCTCCGGGCCAGTAGTGGATCTATACCTGCTGGTGTTTCTCTTTCATTCCTAGATGTCTTGAGATAACAACTTCTACATTCTAGGGGTGTGTGTGTGTTTCCTGTGCTCAGTCTCTTTTGCTTGTTTATTATTCAGTAGTGTCCCCTAACAGACCCCTATTTCCAATGTTTATCACATAGGGGTCCAGAGTCAGAATCTGGGAAGATGTGGAAGTACCCATAGGATATTCCGACTATTTTAGAAATGGGATCTGGTTTTTTCAACCTTGTACTTATTTTATTTCAGTTTCCCCTCATAAAGCTTTATTCTCTAAAGTTTTCTCCATAGTATCTTCTTTTATATCAATAGATTAATTAATTGATCAGAATGTATATATTCTGGTCTTGTGAAGGTATAAATTTACAATATAATCTGCTTCATTTTTGTTGTGGTTGTTTTGGGGATAATATCGCTTTGATGCTGGAGGAGAAGGGGTCTGGGAAGGGCTGATAGCTGGCCTCAACCCATCCCATCCTCTTACCAGGTTCTTGACTCCACCACAAAAAAGAATTCAAGGGCAGAGTCACAGTAGAAAGTGAGAACAAGTTTAATGTAACGAATAAAAGATACATATTTCACAGAGTGTGCGCATGTGGCCTAGCTCCAGAGACCAAGCAGGGCCCACACCACGTTTAATATAAAAGAAAGAAACATTCACAGTCTAGTAAGGAGTGCAGGCTAGCTCAAGAGAGTGAGCAGCCCCTTGCCGAAAGTAAGTTTGATACAGAAGAAAGATACACATCTCAACGGGCGAAATGTGGTTTGGCCCCAGGAAAGTGAGCGACAACCCTTCCTTCTGCCAGGATTCAGCTTTTATAGTCTGGCTATATAATATGTATTCATGTTGTCTAATGAATATAAATTCCATTTTACTGAGCATGCCTGGCTATTAGGGTTATATAACCCCTTTCTTTCTTTCTTTTTTTTTTTTTTTGTCTTTTTCGTGACCGGTAAGGGGATAGCAACCCTTGGTGTGGTGTCGCCCACACCGCGCTCAGCCAGTGAGCGCACCGGCCATTCCTATATAGGATCCAAACCCGCGGCGGGAGTGCTGCTGCGCTCCCAGCGCCGCACTCTCCTGAGTGCGCCACGGGGTCGGCCCATATAACCCCTTTCTATTAGCATGCCGGTCACTGGATTTGCATAAGTCGTCCTCCTGAGATGTCTGGTTGGTGCTGAAAATAGGTCTAACTAGCAACAGTAACTTTCCTCTAGGGGAGGGACTACAGGAAGGGCCTGAGACCTTGGGGAATGGCTTGAAACCCAGAAGCTGTCCTGTAACCTGAGCCCACAGAAACCAGGCACCTATCTTAGCTTCACTAAATTCTTCTCATCCTATGTCATTATTTTTATTTATCACCCTCCAGGCTCCAGGTCCTGAGCTCAGCCTGCACTCCCTTCCTGGCCTACAGCATCTGCCGAGGGTAGAGGTGGGGGTCCTGCATCCCACGAACACCTCAGCCTCCACCCGGGCTCACAGGATCAGGAGTTCGCACCTGGGACTTGGGGCCTGGGGAGTGCCTGGTGTCCCGCTGCCCCTGGCCCAAGAATGCAGCCCCAGCTGCTCAGGCCCCTTTCCTTCTCCAAAAGTTCACCGAGAGCCACTCTCTTTGTGCCCTGACTCTCTAGGTCTGTTTCTGTCTTGCTGTTCCTCTACTTCTCTGCACCCCTTTCTGCTTTGCATCTCTGCCTGGGCTTCTCCCCGCCTGCCGCAGCCACTGCTCCTGCCTTCCCAGAGCGACTCTAGGAGCTCCAGATATGCACTCATCCACAGAGCCAGCACATCAGGGTCCCCTATTTTATATTTAAAAAGCTTGTGGTTGAAATATTAATTCTATAAAGTTGTTATAACTCAGATTAGTTGCCTTAAAGAAACCAAATATCAGAATCCAAACAAAATAATTTCAGCCATTTTAATGCCTGAATATGTACAGTGTTTACTAGTTGGCTAGAGGAAGCAGATTTCCCTCTAGTATAGTTATTCTTTGGAGAGAACCTTTCTTGTTAAACTGCAAACACATCATCGTTAAATACACAATAGCACCAAGTGAGGGAAGTAGCCAGTTTACAGAAAAGGCATTTGATAAATTGGCGTGTGTTTAAAATGTGTTATCTGCACTAAAGCCCCAGATTAATTTTACTCTGTGGCTTTCAACAATTAATGTGACAGATGGCCTCAAACAGCCTTGGAATTCTGATCTTTTGTGTCAAGCTTCAGAGGCTTGGCAATTGCTCTGGAAGGTTGAGGTGTCAACCTGTCCACCAGCTGTTTGCACTTTGGTTCCAGAGTTAATGGGAAATGGCCATGGTTGTAACAGCAGTTCTCCTCTTTCAGGGGGAAGCATCTTGGTTGGAATCTGTCATTTCAAAACATACCTTGGAGAGACAGATATGTGGGATTGTAATACAAAGCCTATCTGGCCAGTCTACATGGTATCAAAGCCCCTGAAAACAGCAGTGTGTGTATGTCTGTTTTTTTCTATAGTATATGGAAATATATATGGTATATGTTTTCCCCATTTTTTAAAAATAAAAAAATGTGCAAGTTTCATAAAAGTTGAAAGACTGTACAGTGGTCTCCTTTATATTTACCACTAAAAGTCAACAGTTTTTAATGTTCTGACATCTGTGTTTCTGACTGTGCTTTATCCTGAATAGGTGGTTCTCAACTGGGGGTGATTTTGTGCCACTTCCCTGGGACATTTGGCAATATCTGGGGACATTTTAGGTTGTTACAACTAAGGGAGTGCTACTGGGATTTAGTGGGTAAAAGTCAGAGGTGCTGCTAAACATCGCTCAGTGCACAGGATACCCTCCCACTCCCAACAACACAGAGTTATCCAGACCCAAATGTTCATAGGACCACAATTGAGAACTCAGGTGTGAGTGTGTGTGTGTGTGTATGTGTGTAGCTGAACCAGTTGAAAGTGAGCTGTAGACATAATGACACTTCACTGCTAAATAATGTGACAAGGCCATGTTATTTAAACAGAAAAATATTCAAAGAAAAGGAGTTTCCAGACATGGGGTAGAGAAGGAAGAAGCAAAGAGAAGAAGTGCTAGAAAATTACATACAAAGGAGGGAGAGTCCAGGATATAAGGAAAAGGTGAAATCTGTGGAAAAACCTGATTGAGTTGTTGGTCACATCTGGGTCCTTGGCAGAAATGATTTGTATGGTCGTTCCAATTGCCACATCCTCAGGCAGCTCCACAAAATAAAAGCCAGGTTCAAATACAGGGGGCTCATCCACATCTTCTACGTTGATATGTACTGTTGTTGTGTCCTGAAATGGGCCCAAGTTCAGAAAACGCATCTCTAGGTGAGAATTGGCTCCCTCCACTTTTAAGGTGTAGCTTTTTTTGCTTTCAAAACTCAGGGGCTGAAAAGTAACGACAGGAAAGTTGATCAGCTACTAGAATACATGTCAGTGTTCAAAAGGATGTTCAGTATTAATGGCTGGTGGGAAGCTTCTCAGATTCATAAAAACGGTAGAAAGATGTAAAGGAACAAACAAGGGAAATTTTTCTCTTTTCCATAGTTCTTCATCTTAATATCAGATTCAGCACCTTGGGTGAGGAAGGTGAGGAAGGTGCTACACACCTTAGAGATAGTTAAGGAAGCCAGTTTGATGATTAAGAAAGCCATTTACACTGGGCACGCTCAGCTTTGTCTTGTCTACTCTGTAATCAGTATGGTCTATAGAAAGGGTCTTGGGAACCCCCCTGTCCTGGGTTTGGTTTGCCTGGGACTGTCCCAGTTATAAAATAGAAAGTTTTGTTTCCTCGGAACTCTTGCTATCCCAGGCAAACCGGGACAGTTGGTCACCTTATCTTTATCTTTAGAGATTTTTGCTCATTTGAAAATATGTCATAACAATTAAGAATGAGTTTGTGTTCTTTTCCAGAATATCTATACAACTGAGGCCTACGCTTTTGCTTTTCTGTTCCTTTAAAAAAGAAATTCTTGAGTACAAAGGCAGTACTGATTCTTTCTAAGAAGCTATTATAAGTACCTTGCAAGGGTTCTCAGGGCACTTTGTCAGGTGAATATTTGTTTATTTAGTTCATCACAGACGATCCCTTTTACAAATCTCTTTTAAAACACTAATTCAACACCTCATTTTATAGTTTAAGAAACTGAGACACAGAAAGCTCAGAAGACTGGACTAAGCTGATGTGGCTATGTAGCGTCTGAGCTAACATGCTGGCCTAATGTATGAATTCCTCATCCAGGGCTCATCGATAAGACTTTAATTTTGTCTATAAAATTCCATCTCAAAGTTTAATTTTTTTGGTTGTTCCCTTTTTTTGATCTATCCCTTACCTTCAGAATGTTTTATTTCAAAATAAGTACAGCACTTTAGGGCCAAAAGTGAACTTAAATGCTATTTCTGAAGAATAATTCATTTTTTTAAAGCAGACAAAAATGTTTAGGTGTTTTAAGTAACAATTATCTCAAAACATCAATGATAACAGAAAGCTTGGAAAATAAGTCCTATAAAATAATTACAGTGGATAGCAGAGCAGTTACTAAAACTTAAAAGTCACATGTTGACATGGCGATGAGTCAAATTTTCTAGCTAAACATTTACTTGCACTTTTTCATAAAGTATGCTGAATTGGTGCATATTTCATATTAGAAGGAAGCCTGTGCCCATTTAAGCAACTGTTTTGTTTTGGAGAAATAAACATCAGTAGGAGTTGTTTTAACTAATTTGTTATTTTGAAATGCTGACAAAAAAGTTTTTTGTTTGTTTTGTTGCTGCTGTTTGGTTACTACTTGTTCAGCATTTACTTAGTGCCAGACATTGTGCTCTTTGTTTCATGGGTTGTCAACTTTTTCCATTTAAAACAAGCAGCCCATTTCCACCAGCTTGCAATGTAGAGGATATTAACTAAGAAATTATTAATGAGATAGAAATAAAGCACATGTATTTCACAGGACCAAAGTCCTTAGTATAGAAGGCCAAAGCCTGTAAGTTTAGAGGACCAAAGTCCTTAGCATAGAAGGCCAAAGTCTGTAGTTTAGGAAACCAAAGACTCTAGTATAGGGGGCCAAACCCCAACCCTTTAGAAAAACACGTAGAAATGCTAAGATTGAGAAAGACCAGAAAACTTTCACAGGACTAAGACTTTGATGTAGATAAGAGAATTGAAGCACAGTGAAAAGCAATTGCTTGGGGAGCAGTTGTTCTTAGTTCAGCTAAACCTAAAAGATGGGAAAGTATGTAAATTAAAATCTTCAGGGATATTCTGCTAGATTAGTTAGCACCTGGGGGACGTTCCATATCTCTCCCTAAGCTGTTTCTTTGAGTTTCTTAGGGAGTTAGGTGCTTTGGGTGATTATCTCATTGTTTCTTTTTGTACATCACATGGCTTAGTTTTATGACTCCTTTTGATGGTAAATTGCTTGAACTATTTTAAACTACACATGCCTTAAGGAAGATTGTCACATAGCCAGTTTGTTTATGTTTTCACTATGATTGATTAACCATCTGTTTTTCTTCTGTAACCTTCTTGTCTTTATAATAAAAACTGAAGCAAAAACTGACTTGGGGCCGTGCCTGGGCTCTCCTCTTTTGAAGGAGTTTTCCTTGGTGCAGTCCCTTCAGGCTTCTCATTGCTCTGAATACATGGGCTCTGAGTAATCTTTTGTGTCTCCATCACTCTGTGAGAGGTGACAGTTTGGTTACCACTTGTTCAGTATTTACTTAGTGCCAGACATTGTGCTCTTTGTTTCATGGGTCATCAACCTTATTCATTTAAACCAAGCAGGCCATTTCCACCAGCTTGCCTGCTTAGTTGTTAGTGAAAAGGCAAGGTTTTTATAAATAGGCAAATCTGCCACTCTGATTATGATATATTTGAAGAACTAGTTTTACCAATTTATTTATGCTTGCTTCCTAAACTTAAACATTTTTCTTTCCTGATAAATTACATTATATTCTCTTAAAATTCTTTCTTTATGTGTTTGGTAACCCAAAGTGGACACTGTTGTTTATGTTAGGTTTGAGCTAGGCAAAATTTTGTTTTCCCCTTAATTTTAAGTCATTTTTCTAATTTGGTATAAATTTTTTAAAATTGTAATTTACATGTATTCTTTTTTAGTGTAAAGTTTTGTGGATTTTGACAAATGTATTTAGTCATGTGTCCACCAGGATAATCAAGATATAGAACTGTTCCACCACCATTGTAACCTCACCCAGTGCCCCTTTGTAGTCAATCTCTCCCCTCCCACCCAGTCCCTGATAACCCCTGGTCCATATTCTGTCTCTATTACAAGAATGTCATAAAAATGGAATTATTCAGTATACAGTCTTGAGTCTGGTTTCTTTCATTTAGCATAATGCATTTGAGATTCATTCATGTTGTTGTATGAATGTGTAGTTTGTTCCTTTTTATTGCTAAGTAGTATTCCGTTGTATGGATGTATGGACTTATCCATTCTCCATTAGAGGTACATCTGTTTGCAATTTCTGACAGTTATGAATAAAGCTGATACGAACATTTGTACACAGGCTTTTATGTGAACATAGGTTTTCATTTCACTTTGTTGAATACCTAGGAGAGGGATTGCAGGATTGTATGGTAAGTGTATTTTTAACATTATAAGAAACTTTCAAATGAATTATCAAAGTGGTGGTGGTACCATTTTGCATTCCCATCAGGAATGTATGAGAGTTCCAGTTTCACCACATCTTTGTCAGTACTTGGTTTTGTCAGCTTTTTAAATTTTAGCTATTCTATTGTGTGTGAAGTGTTATCTCACTGTGGTTTTAATTTGTATTTCCCTAATGCCTAATGATGCATCTTTATACATCTTCTTGAAGTGCTCTTCTATATATTCTATATTCAAGTCCTTTATCAGACATGTGATTTGTGAATTTTTCTCCCAATCTGTGATTTGTCTTTTCATTCTCTTAACAGTGTCTTTAGGATAGCAGAAACTCTTAATTTTGATGAAATCTTATCACTTTTTCTTTTGTAGATTGGAATTCTGGTGTCATGTTGAAGAAATCTTTGCCTAATCACGGTCAAAAAAAATTTTCGTTTTAGAAATATTATAGTTTTAGCTTTTTTACATTTAGCTGTATGATCCATTTTGAGTTTATTTTTGTGAGGTATAATTGAGGTTCACTTTTCAGTTTTTGCATATGATACCCAATTGTTTCAGCACCATCTGTTGAAAAGACTAAAATGAGTTTTTAATTATTGTTGGAATCTCTTTTTAAATAAGTTACTTACTGATTTTTAAACTATTTAAGATTATTGTCTCTTTCACTTTCACCTTAAAATTGAAAGAAAACATTGCCCCAAATATCCAAAATGTTGAATTACCCACATTTGATATGTGTTTGATCTTTCCCTTTTGAATGGTTTTTGTTCTTATTAAACATCAAAGGATTATTTCTGTATTCATAATGGTAAGTAAAAGAGTAGTAATGTCTGAGAACCCAAGTTCAAATTCGAGTTTTCTAGAGTTGGAGCCCACAAAAATAAAAAGCCATTATATCCTTAAAAATTGTCATAAAAATTGTGACACAAAATAGTAATGCATCTTTAATTATTAATTAAGCAGAATTAGTTATTTCCTCCTCTGTTCCCATAGCACTTTGTCATACTTCCATTATAGCCCTTCTTATTTTGTATTACAAATGTGAGGGTACTTCAAAAAGTTCTTGAAAAAATAGAATTAAAAGATAATATGAGTCCTTCCAGGAACTTTTTGAAGACTCCTTACATATCTTTCTATGTTGGTCCCCTTTCTCAAACTCAAGGGCAAAGGTAATGACTTAGATTTTTATTCCTCAGAGCCTAGGAAGGCCTAAAACCCAAAAGGTAGCAAAAATGTGTTGTTACATTGAATAGTTCAAAAAGTTTCTCAGTGTATTAACTGTGGTTGAGTGATAATATATACAGATTTTATGTTTCCATATTTCAGTAATTCTAAGATGCACATTTTTTCATATTTTGATATTTTGAAAATAGGGATGCTTCCCCAATTGATGATACCTTACAATTGCTGTAGGTGCAACAGGAGATGATGGGATGTAGTTGTTACTGCCTGTGCAAGCCAGACCTGGTCAAAGCCCTTCATGGTGTACTCCAGTTGAGTCCTACACAGTTGGTATGGATGTGTTGAACTTTATTGCCTTCTAAAGTGTCTTCAGAAAGATTGTATTGTTGACTCAGCATTGAAACAAAAGTTGTTGGGTAGTCAGAATGGCATGGAAACAACAGCAAGGAGTAAATATGATATTAGTGAAGCAGATATGCCTGTGTCTACAAGAGGTCTCTAAAAAACTATAAACTGAGAAATAAGAGAGCATTGTATCATTTAAATTGACAAGAATTTTTTTAAGTGGAACATAAAACAATAATGAGATTTACAATTCATGGCATCTTGGATTTGATGAAATACAGAATTTTTGTTCACTGTGATCTGCCGAAGAAGAGAATGGACTAAACAATTACTTATTATATGTTGGAAGATGAAAGACATGCTGAAGACAAGAAAATGACACAACATCGTGCTCATACAGAATAAAGAATATTCTGAAAATTATATATTTCAAGTTATATTTTAAACATTTAAGTAAAGAGACTGAAAATCAATTGATTGATTACTTAAAAGGTAAAAAGACCCAAGGTACTAGGTAGTAATCAGTGTGGTTTTATGAAAACCCAATTCTATCATTTAACTTAATTTCTCTTTTTGAAGTATGTGCTTTTTAGATAAATAATAGACCTAAGGGAAATAAAATTGAAACAAAAGCTCTGCTTTTGATTTATGTGACGTTATTAATGACAAAGTGGGAAGATGGGTGTGGGTCAGACGTCTCAGTGAATGTTGTTTCAAAGGTATAGATTGAACAGTCAATAGCTTCTAAAGTATTTATTATATGTGATTTGTCCATCTACCCAACTTATTGACCTTTTTCTTCATTTCATTTTCTGGCAGCTCATAAGTTCAGAAGAGAAATCAAAATGACCTTGGCAGAATTGATACATGTTTTGATTAAACATGGATATGGTGTTAGTAATGACAGTGAAAGACTGTATTCTGTCTTATGAGGTTTAATCTTTGTCCAGGTAATGGAGCTGGAGAAAAAGACATTTTGAAGTCTCTTTCTGATACAGAATTGTAATAGTTAATGGATTTTAAAAAATGAATGGCTGTAATAAGGTCTACACTATATGGTGATAATTTGACATAAATAAATGCAGTATTATTTTATTCATTTGAATTATCTTATATATAATTTTAAGATATAAAATTTAAAAATATTGAGACTCTCCAAAGCTCTTTTTGTGATTGCTGAATTTTTGCATTAAAGGAGCAATAATTATTCAAAACTTGAGCATTTACCTAATTTGTACTTACTAGTCATGGTTAACAATGTATTATTGTTTACTTGAGGCCTGCCATATAGGAGAGAATGTTCTTAATCCTATGTTTTATGCTAAATTGGTGTTATTATTTGTAGTCACCTTTTATAATGCTAGTGTATGTTGTTAATTTTCAAAGAATGAGAATAAAATAAGAAATTATAATACTTAAATTACATCTACATTTAATTGACTAGTCAGAAGTTAACTTCAGCATTTTGCACTGTTTTGAGGTCACTGTGTGCTGATTATAAAGATTTCTGGTTGGTGGAATTCTGGACATATCTGTTCCTGTGTTGTATTTGATTGTGCATGGTTCTACCTCAGAGCCTTTACATTGGCTGTCCTTTTGCCTGGAACACTTTCCTCAATAGCTACATGCCCATGCTCTCCTCTCCATGTATACTTCTCACCAGAAGTCATTTATAGAGCACTGCCCAGGGTTGTGCACTGTTAACTTGCCCAACTCTATGAGGTGACTCTGCTCACTGTAAATCTTTGCATAAATGTCGCTTCTCTGTGAGGTCATTCCCAACTATCCAATTTAAAGTTGAAGCCATCTTGGTTCTTGTGATCTCACTTATTTTGTTCTGTTTTGCCCCAGCCACATAGCCATTATCAGTGTCTTAATACTACTTTATTGACTTGCTATTTTGATTATTTTCTTACTAGGATGTAAGCTCCATGAGGGTGGAGATTTTTGGTTGTTTTCTTTATTCTCTACATTAAATGCCTAGAACAATATCTGGCACCAGTAGGCACTCAATAAATATTTGTTGAATAAATAATTTAGGATATCTTGAATTTTTAAATGCATTTAAAATAGAGAAGGAAGATTACATTAATGCGCTTTTTAGTTAATGTATTTCATCAGGTCTATATTTACAAGAGCGTTAAAGCTTCAGTTTAAAAAAAAATTAATCTCCCAGCTGAGTATATATCCGTATGTGCTTTATGTTACAGAAAGGATCGATCGCTTACATTCAGAAAACCTGGTACCTTATCATGAAACAAAGGAATTTCAAGGGATAACAATACCTCAACTGCTATGTTTGATGAAGTTTTTTCAAGTTTAAGTAGCATTTATGGGTCTTCAAGAAGCAATTAAAAAATCCCTGCATGTTACTTATTGATTTACACATAATATTATGTCTTGCTTTATTGCTATTTGTGATACATTATGGTAAAGAATGTGTGTTATTCAAGTATTCAAGTGCAAATATTGATCAAGTCATTGATATCAGAGAATTAGACTATAAGTTTTTTAAGTGGCTAAGTTGGAGAAATGACATATTTATATTTTTATTATGACCTGACACCTTTTCTGTAAAATGATGGCGCAGCTAGTATTCTGAATATAAGCACAAGGAGTATCAGTTTTTTTTTTAAATAATAGGAAAGAGCTTTTATCAAAGGACTTGAAGCAATACATATCAATAGTACAACAGCTCTTACTAGCATTTTATATATATTCAAAGCATCCATGAAAACGATTTGGAAAAAGGAGTTAGATTACCTTCTTCACAGTGATAATGCCGACTTGGAAGTTAGGATCTGTGTTAATGTCAAAGGCATCTGCACCATCTCCATCCACAATAGTGTATTTCATCTCTGCATTGATTCCTTCATCCAAGTCCTTGGCAAACACTCTCCCTACGGTGGAGCTAATTGGAGCTGATTCCAACACACTCATCTGATAATGTTCTATAAAGAAAAGCAAGAATATGCATTCTTGATAATCTGTCACTATTAAAAAAAAAGCCTCGTCATTATCATAGTATATCAGGCATGCTGTGCAAAACATCTTTTTCTTGGTTCAAAAATTAAAATGTGAGTTCTACAGATGAAAAATTGGGGTCCAGAGAGGTTGACCAAATAGTCATACAGATCATAATCTGTACTGGATGTTTGATAAGGAGGAGTCAAAATAGCTTGACCATAATCCTAAGAGTGAGACAGAATAAAAGCTATTTTTCATCTCGGTGAATCTACCTTCAGAGTGTAGGAAGTACCTTGCTTTCTTTCTTTTTTTTCTTTTTTTTTTTTTTTTGTGGCTGGCCAGTAAGGGGATCCGAACCCTTGACTGCCTTGGTATTATAACACTACACTCTAACCAACTGAGCTAACCAGCTAGTCCGGCAGTACCTTGCTTTCCAATTTTTTAGTACTTCGTGATGAACTGAAATATTTCCCCAAATGGCAATTCCTTCTGGTGGTCACAAAACACATGTTTATTTTGTTTACATTTCAAATGCCCACCTTTCTCTTCATGGCCTGGCCAGCGTGCTGAGTGCCTCTTATCTACAACCACCTGCCCAGAGCTAACAGAGACCAGTGATCTATGAAGGAGCAACAGCACTGAGAGTGAGCTCCACTAGCTCCATGTATTGTCCATCAATGTGTCCTTGCACCCGAGACTGCCCCTTGGCTGCCTGTTCATGGACAGACCATGATGCTGCTTGTTTTCTTGTTCCAGAATAGAATAAGCTCAGAGTTGGTAACCTTCTCCTCTTTGACTTGATATCCTGAATTCACAAATTTAGTTCGTTTTCATCTCCATGAAATTTTATCTTTGCTAACTTACCTTCTCTGGGGCTCAATTTTTTCATTCTTTGTTATTTTGTCAATCATAATGTAAATGACTAACAGAGAAAAATCACACAATCACATTTTCAATAAGTACTTGATTTCTTTTATTCTAATATGTATTGTAAGCTATGGGGTATGAGGGCTTGAGTTTCACAAAGATTCGGGGAGGCTGATGGCACTCAGCCAGTTCACAGCACCCTACCTTGTGCAGGAGAAGAAATAATGACTGTCCTTTACAAATATGAGCAGGTAAATCTCCAATGTCTGTACTAAGCTGGCATGCATTTGGATTTCATGATCTCTCTCCATTCACTTCTAAAGTTGTAGATGGATTATACTTTACTATTGCAGAACTTTTGAGAAAAACAAAAAAGCATCTGTCTAATTTTCTTCACACCAGGAAAGCTGTGTTAAGTGTTTAAACATACACATACGATTTCTACATCTGATGCATTTATTTATAGTAAATAGCTTGAGATCTTGATATTCTATTATATGTTGTTCAATTAAAGGTGACTGAGCTTGGGCCGGCCCGGTGGCGTACTGCTACAGTGCGCCGCTTGGGAGCGCGGTGGCGCTCCTGCCAAGGGTTCGGATCCCACATACAGACCGGTTCCGCTCACTGGCTGAGCGAGGTGCGGGCGCAACACTGAGGGTTGCGATCCCGTTGCCGGACACGAAAAAAGACAAAAAGGAAAAAAAAAAAAAAAAGGTGACTGAGCTTGTTCAATGTAAAATAGTAGATGTGTCATTTTGTCAACATCCTATAATCAGTTATGGTAATATTTGAGAAAAAGAAAGAAAATGGAATTCCTTCAATGAGGAGTCAGAAGATTAATAAGCCAGAAGAGTTTATCCATGATAAGTTTATGGAATAGTGAGATCATCTAAACTTAATTTTAGCAAATGATGGGGGAATATTTAATGATGAGATAAAGCAAATTCTTTAAAAAGTTCAAAATAATGACCATTTTAGAGGAAGAAGTGATAATGTGTGAAGAATGCTTAGAGACACAGAGATTTAAATTACTTTTATACATTTTCCATTTTGTCTTCCATGAAACATAATCCATAGTTTCACTCTGTCCTAGATTCTCCCTTATTACTATATTTTGGAAAAATCACAGCTCAAAATGCATGCTTTAGAATGGTAAGATGTTGGTCTGGGGGAAAGACTAAAACCACGGTTATGCTATTGTGAAGCTGCCGTGTTTGGGGTGACATGACTTTCCTACAACATGTCCAAATGCATATACTTATAAACCCTGTAATAACTTGGTTATTTTGCCCCTTCTGCCAACATCAGAGATAACTTTCTAGTGCCAAGTTGAAGAAAGCCTAAAAGTTTAAGGATGTTCAAGAATCTAGTTTACAGCGTGCACACTGTGAGCCATTCATGAAGTAACAACGATGGAACCCCCAGGATCAGCAAAGCAACAGTTAATCCATACGGCATTTCACAAACTTCCACGATGTTGTAGTGTTCTGCACTGTAGGAGCACTCAACTCAGTAACCTCTTTACTTGTACCACTTGTGAAATGCTTATCTAGTATCCCGCCTTTTGTTTCATGAATGCTTGTGGGGACTTTGTGTGTACCAGTTGCATGTAAATATTTGAGCTCTCGCTGTATTTACACAGATGAAATGGAGGGCCCGCTTGGTCTGGCTGATTCGAAACGCAGCTGTTCAGCTGATAATCTGGTTTGACTCTATTTCTAGTTTAGTTTTTTTAAAACCCCATTTCTCTGGTTAAATCTTTCACATGGAATTGTGTCTGCTGCTCTCACTCCTCCAACTACTCCCTTCAGGCTTCTGCTTCTCAAACTCACGTCTCTATTCCTGGGCTTCATTTCACAGTCATAGCTCTATATTTCCACCTTCCTTAAGGACATTCAACCTGATTGTCCTGTTGTCACTTCATATTCAAATCTGAATTTGTCTCCCTTCTTGTCTGCCACTGGTTCCATTATGCTTCCTCTATTTCTACCAGTACAATGCTCCTTGTCATCCAGACTTAAAACATTGTCATCCTTGACTCCACCCTCGGCCTCAGCTTCCTTCCTTAGCCAAGAAATCAAGAGGCAGGAGCCAACATTTTCTTATTTGTCCCACTCCACTCCTCCTGCCATTTCCTTAAGTCCGTATCATTTCAATTCTGGACCACTCTAAAAGCCTCCTAACAGAGTCCCCTCCTTCTGGTCTCTACCCTTGCCAACCCACTCTTTACCTGGTTACCAAATTAGCCTTTCTCTGTGTCTCTCTCTTGCTCAAAAGCTTTTCAGGTCTTCCATTAGAAATGAAACACATTTGAAAGAGCAGGTCTCTATTTTAGGGGTCTTTGAATATAAAATGACTTTAGCAACTTTATTTTCAGATACACACATTTCTTACATGCAGGTTTCAACTCAAATGAGCTGTAAGAGAGCAGAGATTTTGTTTGTTTTGTACATTATTCTGTGTCCCATACCTAGAATGGTGATTACAATAAATATTTTTTTGCATGAACGAATGGCTTTCCCCTTCTGGAGTGTTTTCTTTTCTGCCTCTATAAATCCTTTATATTCTCCATTCTGCTGCTGATGTCTCATCCTTCTATGAAGACTTCATTCACCTTAGTTTATTGTGAAGGCATCGTTTTGTGCTATCCAAGTGGTCCACCAAATGCTGCTTATTGGTTAACTTTTCCTGTGTATAGAGTGGGTACTGCCCAAATGGATTTTAAGCTTCGCAGGGGCAGTGATTGAGTTTTTTTTTTTTTTTCCCTTTTTTGTCTTTTTTCATGTCCGGCAACGGATCGCAACCCTCAGTGTCGCGCCCGTACCGGGCCGGGACCAGCAACAGGATCGCAACCCTCGGTGCTGCGCCCGCACCTCGCTCAGCCAGTGAGCGGGAACCGGTCTGTATGTGGGATCCAAACCCTCGGCGGGAGTGCCACCACACTCCCAAGCTGCGCACTGTAGCAGTGCGCCACTGGGCCGGCCCCAGTGATTGAGTTTTAAGTATCTTGCAGCACTTATGCTCAATGCCCTTACAGTGCGTGGTGCTTGATTGCTTAAGATGGTCAGATGGGTGGGTGTGTTCATCTACAGTTTTGGCTTAATTTAAGTGCATGTATTTTCAATTGGATAATATCGCTCACTAGGGGGCAATAGGGGTTTGAGGGCAGGGGGCAGGGTGAAAAAATCTTAGCTATTACAATGGTTTGTGGCCCACCAAAGTTCAACCCTACCCAGCAAATGTGTGTGAGTGGATGTGGTGATCAGGAAAAAAGTCTCAAAAGGCTCCATAGGGGGAGATAATAAAAAAGTTTTAGAAACACTGGTTTAGTGCTGTGGGAAACTGCGGCTTAGAAGGGAAGTGGTTATGAGAGAATTGCATGATGAATGAAGGAAAGGAACTTGGGAACAATTGAACTTAATGAGGAAACAGACTGGCCTTTCTCCTGCACCTGTTTAACAGGTGCGACCCTCTGGCATGAGATCTGTGCTCTCGTTGATTCGCTACTCACTCTGGGGAAAGCGGGGTGGGTTATCATTGACATCCGAGAGGGTGATGTTGACAGTCGTGGTCCCAGCTAGTCCTCCAAGCTGCCCTCCCATGTCCTTGGCTTGGATAATCACTTCGTAGTATTCTTTGGCTTCTCTGTCCATGTTCATGAGTGCTGTCCTAATTACACCTGCAGGATAGAAGTGACTTTGTCTTTAAAAACAAAACCACAAGTCTGGTGTTTAAAAGATTGGTTTCTAGCTTTCTCCATTGTGCACTTTAAATGCCTGGAGCCAAGGTGCAAGTCACCTATGTTTTATTAAACTTGAGGTAAAAATCCCAGCTTCAATAAAGTGCTGTGCTGAAACAAATGGTGAATAAATACTATTCCGGCAGGAATTGCTCAGGGGGCTGATTTCCTTTGGCAACATTACTGAAAGAGACCAGGAGGTGGCAGCAGTGGTTCTCTGACCGACTTGGGCAAGTGCAGTCCAAAGCGATTTCAAACGGCTCTGCCTACCAAAAAACCCTGGGCCTTTGGGTCCAGAAAACCAAGCCTCAAATGTCTACAAATCTGTGATTTTTAGATAATTCTCCTTCAGCTCTTTCTCTCTTCAGCCCCCAGACCCTTTGTAGTGTAAATGATTCTTTTTTAGGTAACTCACTCCTATTCTGCTTTTTCCCAAGCAGGATTGGAATTCTGATTTGGTTTTCCTGTCTTATATTCATTCTGTTTTATGTCCTGCTTACCTCTGTGTTTCACTGAATTTCGTGAGCTAGGACATGAAAGATGTTCTGTGAGTTGTTTTTACCATGTGTAAGAGATGAACTCTTCCAGACATTAAGTAGCAGCATCACAGTGTGATGATATGGTTTCATTTAATAAGAGGGTCTAATACTGCCATTTGCAACAACATGGATGGACCTTGAGAGAATTATATTAAGTGAAACGAGTCAGGCGCAGAAAGAGAAATACCACATGTTCTCACTTATTGGTGGGAGCTAAAAATTAATAAATAAATTCACACACACACACACACAAAAACTGGGGGGGGCGGGGGAAGAAGATATAACAACTACAATTACTTGAAGTTGATAGGACAAGCAAACAGAAAGGACATTGTTGGGTGGGAGGGAGGAGAGGGAAGAGGGAGGGAGGTTTTGGTAAGGGGCAACAATAATCAACCACAATGTATATCGACAAAATAAAATTAAAAATAAAAACCGGCCCATCTTAAAAGTAAATTTTCAGGGCCGGCCTGTGGCTTACTTGGGAGAGCATGGTGCTGACAACACCTAGTCAAGGGTTAAGATCCCCTTACCGGTCATCTTTAAAAAAAAAAATTAAATTTTCGAAAATTAAAAAAAAAATAAGAGGGTCTAAACCAAAATCCACTGAAATGTGTTTTCTCTCTCTCTCTCTTTTTTTTTTTTTTGTGACTGGTAAGGGGATCGCAACCCTTGGCTTGGTGTGGTCTGCACCACGCTCAGCCAGTGAGCGCACTGGCCATCCCCATATAGGATTTTAACCCGCGGCGGAGCGCCACTGCACTCCCATCGCCGCACTCTCCCGAGTGAGCCATGGGGTCGGGCATGAAATGTGTTGTTTTGATCCTGCCAGGGACGTGCAGTAATCTTTTATCTCCCTTTTAACACTTGAACTTAGAAAAGTTGACTTCTATACATTCTAGGCCAAGATTAAAGGCTTATTTACTGCAGGTTGATAACATGGCCCTTGGCTAAACAGACCTTTTGCATAAAAAGGGAATGGATTGGAACAACCACCTGTCCCCCACTTACTCCTATAATGTATATATTGCATTATAGTAGTAACATTCTAAAGTGAAGTATGCAGCATTTTTTAAAAAAATGACCATGGGCACAGCAATAACTATCTTTTCATGTATTTTTGACCTTAACACTATAGATGCCCCCTGGGAGATGTCAAAATAATGTGACTCTTCTTAGGATACAAAGGACACATTGCCCTCTTCCTGCCTGTATTATTCCTCCCTGTGGGAGCCCCTTTATTCTCCCTCCCCCCATTAGTAGAATTGTTAAAGTTACTGTTTTTTTTTTTGTCTTTCTGTCTTTTTTCGTGACCGGCAACGGACCGCAACCCTCAGTGTTG
>NW_007726439.1:657008-701172 GCF_000696425.1 Galeopterus variegatus
CTACACAGTTGGTATGGATGTGTTGAACTTTATTGCCTTCTAAAGTGTCTTCAGAAAGATTGTATTGTTGACTCAGCATTGAAACAAAAGTTGTTGGGTAGTCAGAATGGCATGGAAACAACAGCAAGGAGTAAATATGATATTAGTGAAGCAGATATGCCTGTGTCTACAAGAAGTCTCTAAAAAACTATAAACTGAGAAATAAGAGAGCATTGTATCATTTAAATTGACAAGAATTTTTTTAAGTGGAACATAAAACAATAATGAGATTTACAATTCATGGCATCTTGGATTTGATGAAATACAGAATTTTTGTTCACTGTGATCTGCCGAAGAAGAGAATGGACTAAACAATTACTTATTATATGTTGGAAGATGAAAGACATGCTGAAGACAAGAAAATGACACAACATCGTGCTCATACAGAATAAAGAATATTCTGAAAATTATATATTTCAAGTTATATTTTAAACATTTAAGTAAAGAGACTGAAAATCAATTGATTGATTACTTAAAAGGTAAAAAGACCCAAGGTACTAGGTAGTAATCAGTGTGGTTTTATGAAAACCCAATTCTATCATTTAACTTAATTTCTCTTTTTGAAGTATGTGCTTTTTAGATAAATAATAGACCTAAGGGAAATAAAATTGAAACAAAAGCTCTGCTTTTGATTTATGTGACGTTATTAATGACAAAGTGGGAAGATGGGTGTGGGTCAGACGTCTCAGTGAATGTTGTTTCAAAGGTATAGATTGAACAGTCAATAGCTTCTAAAGTATTTATTATATGTGATTTGTCCATCTACCCAACTTATTGACCTTTTTCTTCATTTCATTTTCTGGCAGCTCATAAGTTCAGAAGAGAAATCAAAATGACCTTGGCAGAATTGATACATGTTTTGATTAAACATGGATATGGTGTTAGTAATGACAGTGAAAGACTGTATTCTGTCTTATGAGGTTTAATCTTTGTCCAGGTAATGGAGCTGGAGAAAAAGACATTTTGAAGTCTCTTTCTGATACAGAATTGTAATAGTTAATGGATTTTAAAAAATGAATGGCTGTAATAAGGTCTACACTATATGGTGATAATTTGACATAAATAAATGCAGTATTATTTTATTCATTTGAATTATCTTATATATAATTTTAAGATATAAAATTTAAAAATATCGAGACTCTCCAAAGCTCTTTTTGTGATTGCTGAATTTTTGCATTAAAGGAGCAATAATTATTCAAAACTTGAGCATTTACCTAATTTGTACTTACTAGTCATGGTTAACAATGTATTATTGTTTACTTGAGGCCTGCCATATAGGAGAGAATGTTCTTAATCCTATGTTTTATGCTAAATTGGTGTTATTATTTGTAGTCACCTTTTATAATGCTAGTGTATGTTGTTAATTTTCAAAGAATGAGAATAAAATAAGAAATTATAATACTTAAATTACATCTACATTTAATTGACTAGTCAGAAGTTAACTTCAGCATTTTGCACTGTTTTGAGGTCACTGTGTGCTGATTATAAAGATTTCTGGTTGGTGGAATTCTGGACATATCTGTTCCTGTGTTGTATTTGATTGTACCTTAAATAAATACAGAACAAGCATATGAACTCATTCCTTCTTTTATTCTAAAGCAGTGTTAATTCAATTCTGTGAAACAACATAGAATAAAGTGATTACAAACACACATTAACTTATGCCACATTTTAAGTTATGAACTTTTTGCTTCTGTCAAAGTCATCAACATCCTCTATATTCCAAAAGTCTATGGTTAATTTTCAGTGTTTGTATTTGCCTTCCAGTGGCGTTTGGCACAGGTGATCGCTCCCTTCTCCTGGAAACACTTTCTTCATGCCTTCAGGATGCCATGCTCCCTTGACTTTCGTCCTGCCTCCCCGGCCTCTCAGTCTCCTTGCTTGTTCTTACTTTTCTCCTGATCTCTGCATGTTGGGGTACCTCAGGGCTCATTTGAATGTCCTCTTTATGTCTCTGCTCAGACCCTTGAAATCTCATTCTATTTTATTTGCCATAAGTACCATCTATATACTTATGACTCCTAAATTTATATTTCCAGCCCAGAACTCTTTTCCACACTCCTGACTCCTGTAACCAAAGCCACTGCACATCTCTACTTGGGTGTTTAGTAGACACTGCAAATGCTATATGTCCAGAACTGAATCCCAGTACTTGACACCCATTGCCACCTGCTCCACTTGCAGACTTCCTTGTCTCAATTAATGGCAATTACATTCTTTTTGTTGGTCAGTGGACTCTTCTCTTTCATATCCTCATTCAATCTTGTAGGAAATCCTGTGGGCAGTACTTTCAAAATACATACAGATTCTGGCACTTCTCACCACCTCCATTCCTACTATCCTAGGCCAAGCCACTATTATCTCTTACTCAGATTATTGCAGTAGCCTCTCAACTGGTCTTCCTGTTTCCATTCTTGCCTCTTTATGGTTTTTTCTCAACACAGCCTATAGAGTAATTATTTTATAATAAAAGCCCAGTCATGTCACACATCTGTTAAAATCCTCCGGTCATTTCCCTCTTTACTCAGAGTAAAAGCCAAAGTCCATACAATTAGGCTATAAGGTCTGTTTGTTACTTTTCTGACCTCATCTCCTAAGAGTTTCCCCCTCTACTCAGACTTATAAACCACCTTGCTGTTCTTCAAACACACTAGGCATGGTTCTACCTCAGAGCCTTTACATTGGCTGTCCTTTTGCCTGGAACACTTTCCTCAATAGCTACATGCCCATGCTCTCCTCTCCATGTATACTTCTCACCAGAAGTCATTTATAGAGCACTGCCCAGGGTTGTGCACTGTTAACTTGCCCAACTCTATGAGGTGACTCTGCTCACTGTAAATCTTTGCATAAATGTCGCTTCTCTGTGAGGTCATTCCCAACTATCCAATTTAAAGTTGAAGCCATCTTGGTTCTTGTGATCTCACTTATTTTGTTCTGTTTTGCCCCAGCCACATAGCCATTATCAGTGTCTTAATACTACTTTATTGACTTGCTATTTTGATTATTTTCTTACTAGGATGTAAGCTCCATGAGGGTGGAGATTTTTGGTTGTTTTCTTTATTCTCTACATTAAATGCCTAGAACAATATCTGGCACCAGTAGGCACTCAATAAATATTTGTTGAATAAATAATTTAGGATATCTTGAATTTTTAAATGCATTTAAAATAGAGAAGGAAGATTACATTAATGCGCTTTTTAGTTAATGTATTTCATCAGGTCTATATTTACAAGAGCGTTAAAGCTTCAGTTTAAAAAAAAATTAATCTCCCAGCTGAGTATATATCCGTATGTGCTTTATGTTACAGAAAGGATCGATCGCTTACATTCAGAAAACCTGGTACCTTATCATGAAACAAAGGAATTTCAAGGGATAACAATACCT
This sequence comes from Galeopterus variegatus, assembly GCF_000696425.1. Taxonomy (NCBI): domain Eukaryota; kingdom Metazoa; phylum Chordata; class Mammalia; order Dermoptera; family Cynocephalidae; genus Galeopterus; species Galeopterus variegatus. The sequence continues at coordinate 660,432 of NW_007726439.1, forward strand.
CAACTGCTATGTTTGATGAAGTTTTTTCAAGTTTAAGTAGCATTTATGGGTCTTCAAGAAGCAATTAAAAAATCCCTGCATGTTACTTATTGATTTACACATAATATTATGTCTTGCTTTATTGCTATTTGTGATACATTATGGTAAAGAATGTGTGTTATTCAAGTATTCAAGTGCAAATATTGATCAAGTCATTGATATCAGAGAATTAGACTATAAGTTTTTTAAGTGGCTAAGTTGGAGAAATGACATATTTATATTTTTATTATGACCTGACACCTTTTCTGTAAAATGATGGCGCAGCTAGTATTCTGAATATAAGCACAAGGAGTATCAGTTTTTTTTTTAAATAATAGGAAAGAGCTTTTATCAAAGGACTTGAAGCAATACATATCAATAGTACAACAGCTCTTACTAGCATTTTATATATATTCAAAGCATCCATGAAAACGATTTGGAAAAAGGAGTTAGATTACCTTCTTCACAGTGATAATGCCGACTTGGAAGTTAGGATCTGTGTTAATGTCAAAGGCATCTGCACCATCTCCATCCACAATAGTGTATTTCATCTCTGCATTGATTCCTTCATCCAAGTCCTTGGCAAACACTCTCCCTACGGTGGAGCTAATTGGAGCTGATTCCAACACACTCATCTGATAATGTTCTATAAAGAAAAGCAAGAATATGCATTCTTGATAATCTGTCACTATTAAAAAAAAAGCCTCGTCATTATCATAGTATATCAGGCATGCTGTGCAAAACATCTTTTTCTTGGTTCAAAAATTAAAATGTGAGTTCTACAGATGAAAAATTGGGGTCCAGAGAGGTTGACCAAATAGTCATACAGATCATAATCTGTACTGGATGTTTGATAAGGAGGAGTCAAAATAGCTTGACCATAATCCTAAGAGTGAGACAGAATAAAAGCTATTTTTCATCTCGGTGAATCTACCTTCAGAGTGTAGGAAGTACCTTGCTTTCTTTCTTTTTTTTCTTTTTTTTTTTTTTTTTTGGCTGGCCAGTAAGGGGATCCGAACCCTTGACTGCCTTGGTATTATAACACTACACTCTAACCAACTGAGCTAACCAGCTAGTCCGGCAGTACCTTGCTTTCCAATTTTTTAGTACTTCGTGATGAACTGAAATATTTCCCCAAATGGCAATTCCTTCTGGTGGTCACAAAACACATGTTTATTTTGTTTACATTTCAAATGCCCACCTTTCTCTTCATGGCCTGGCCAGCGTGCTGAGTGCCTCTTATCTACAACCACCTGCCCAGAGCTAACAGAGACCAGTGATCTATGAAGGAGCAACAGCACTGAGAGTGAGCTCCACTAGCTCCATGTATTGTCCATCAATGTGTCCTTGCACCCGAGACTGCCCCTTGGCTGCCTGTTCATGGACAGACCATGATGCTGCTTGTTTTCTTGTTCCAGAATAGAATAAGCTCAGAGTTGGTAACCTTCTCCTCTTTGACTTGATATCCTGAATTCACAAATTTAGTTCGTTTTCATCTCCATGAAATTTTATCTTTGCTAACTTACCTTCTCTGGGGCTCAATTTTTTCATTCTTTGTTATTTTGTCAATCATAATGTAAATGACTAACAGAGAAAAATCACACAATCACATTTTCAATAAGTACTTGATTTCTTTTATTCTAATATGTATTGTAAGCTATGGGGTATGAGGGCTTGAGTTTCACAAAGATTCGGGGAGGCTGATGGCACTCAGCCAGTTCACAGCACCCTACCTTGTGCAGGAGAAGAAATAATGACTGTCCTTTACAAATATGAGCAGGTAAATCTCCAATGTCTGTACTAAGCTGGCATGCATTTGGATTTCATGATCTCTCTCCATTCACTTCTAAAGTTGTAGATGGATTATACTTTACTATTGCAGAACTTTTGAGAAAAACAAAAAAGCATCTGTCTAATTTTCTTCACACCAGGAAAGCTGTGTTAAGTGTTTAAACATACACATACGATTTCTACATCTGATGCATTTATTTATAGTAAATAGCTTGAGATCTTGATATTCTATTATATGTTGTTCAATTAAAGGTGACTGAGCTTGGGCCGGCCCGGTGGCGTACTGCTACAGTGCGCCGCTTGGGAGCGCGGTGGCGCTCCTGCCAAGGGTTCGGATCCCACATACAGACCGGTTCCGCTCACTGGCTGAGCGAGGTGCGGGCGCAACACTGAGGGTTGCGATCCCGTTGCCGGACACGAAAAAAGACAAAAAGGAAAAAAAAAAAAAAAGGTGACTGAGCTTGTTCAATGTAAAATAGTAGATGTGTCATTTTGTCAACATCCTATAATCAGTTATGGTAATATTTGAGAAAAAGAAAGAAAATGGAATTCCTTCAATGAGGAGTCAGAAGATTAATAAGCCAGAAGAGTTTATCCATGATAAGTTTATGGAATAGTGAGATCATCTAAACTTAATTTTAGCAAATGATGGGGGAATATTTAATGATGAGATAAAGCAAATTCTTTAAAAAGTTCAAAATAATGACCATTTTAGAGGAAGAAGTGATAATGTGTGAAGAATGCTTAGAGACACAGAGATTTAAATTACTTTTATACATTTTCCATTTTGTCTTCCATGAAACATAATCCATAGTTTCACTCTGTCCTAGATTCTCCCTTATTACTATATTTTGGAAAAATCACAGCTCAAAATGCATGCTTTAGAATGGTAAGATGTTGGTCTGGGGGAAAGACTAAAACCACGGTTATGCTATTGTGAAGCTGCCGTGTTTGGGGTGACATGACTTTCCTACAACATGTCCAAATGCATATACTTATAAACCCTGTAATAACTTGGTTATTTTGCCCCTTCTGCCAACATCAGAGATAACTTTCTAGTGCCAAGTTGAAGAAAGCCTAAAAGTTTAAGGATGTTCAAGAATCTAGTTTACAGCGTGCACACTGTGAGCCATTCATGAAGTAACAACGATGGAACCCCCAGGATCAGCAAAGCAACAGTTAATCCATACGGCATTTCACAAACTTCCACGATGTTGTAGTGTTCTGCACTGTAGGAGCACTCAACTCAGTAACCTCTTTACTTGTACCACTTGTGAAATGCTTATCTAGTATCCCGCCTTTTGTTTCATGAATGCTTGTGGGGACTTTGTGTGTACCAGTTGCATGTAAATATTTGAGCTCTCGCTGTATTTACACAGATGAAATGGAGGGCCCGCTTGGTCTGGCTGATTCGAAACGCAGCTGTTCAGCTGATAATCTGGTTTGACTCTATTTCTAGTTTAGTTTTTTTAAAACCCCATTTCTCTGGTTAAATCTTTCACATGGAATTGTGTCTGCTGCTCTCACTCCTCCAACTACTCCCTTCAGGCTTCTGCTTCTCAAACTCACGTCTCTATTCCTGGGCTTCATTTCACAGTCATAGCTCTATATTTCCACCTTCCTTAAGGACATTCAACCTGATTGTCCTGTTGTCACTTCATATTCAAATCTGAATTTGTCTCCCTTCTTGTCTGCCACTGGTTCCATTATGCTTCCTCTATTTCTACCAGTACAATGCTCCTTGTCATCCAGACTTAAAACATTGTCATCCTTGACTCCACCCTCGGCCTCAGCTTCCTTCCTTAGCCAAGAAATCAAGAGGCAGGAGCCAACATTTTCTTATTTGTCCCACTCCACTCCTCCTGCCATTTCCTTAAGTCCGTATCATTTCAATTCTGGACCACTCTAAAAGCCTCCTAACAGAGTCCCCTCCTTCTGGTCTCTACCCTTGCCAACCCACTCTTTACCTGGTTACCAAATTAGCCTTTCTCTGTGTCTCTCTCTTGCTCAAAAGCTTTTCAGGTCTTCCATTAGAAATGAAACACATTTGAAAGAGCAGGTCTCTATTTTAGGGGTCTTTGAATATAAAATGACTTTAGCAACTTTATTTTCAGATACACACATTTCTTACATGCAGGTTTCAACTCAAATGAGCTGTAAGAGAGCAGAGATTTTGTTTGTTTTGTACATTATTCTGTGTCCCATACCTAGAATGGTGATTACAATAAATATTTTTTTGCATGAACGAATGGCTTTCCCCTTCTGGAGTGTTTTCTTTTCTGCCTCTATAAATCCTTTATATTCTCCATTCTGCTGCTGATGTCTCATCCTTCTATGAAGACTTCATTCACCTTAGTTTATTGTGAAGGCATCGTTTTGTGCTATCCAAGTGGTCCACCAAATGCTGCTTATTGGTTAACTTTTCCTGTGTATAGAGTGGGTACTGCCCAAATGGATTTTAAGCTTCGCAGGGGCAGTGATTGAGTTTTTTTTTTTTTTTCCCTTTTTTGTCTTTTTTCATGTCCGGCAACGGATCGCAACCCTCAGTGTCGCGCCCGTACCGGGCCGGGACCAGCAACAGGATCGCAACCCTCGGTGCTGCGCCCGCACCTCGCTCAGCCAGTGAGCGGGAACCGGTCTGTATGTGGGATCCAAACCCTCGGCGGGAGTGCCACCACACTCCCAAGCTGCGCACTGTAGCAGTGCGCCACTGGGCCGGCCCCAGTGATTGAGTTTTAAGTATCTTGCAGCACTTATGCTCAATGCCCTTACAGTGCGTGGTGCTTGATTGCTTAAGATGGTCAGATGGGTGGGTGTGTTCATCTACAGTTTTGGCTTAATTTAAGTGCATGTATTTTCAATTGGATAATATCGCTCACTAGGGGGCAATAGGGGTTTGAGGGCAGGGGGCAGGGTGAAAAAATCTTAGCTATTACAATGGTTTGTGGCCCACCAAAGTTCAACCCTACCCAGCAAATGTGTGTGAGTGGATGTGGTGATCAGGAAAAAAGTCTCAAAAGGCTCCATAGGGGGAGATAATAAAAAAGTTTTAGAAACACTGGTTTAGTGCTGTGGGAAACTGCGGCTTAGAAGGGAAGTGGTTATGAGAGAATTGCATGATGAATGAAGGAAAGGAACTTGGGAACAATTGAACTTAATGAGGAAACAGACTGGCCTTTCTCCTGCACCTGTTTAACAGGTGCGACCCTCTGGCATGAGATCTGTGCTCTCGTTGATTCGCTACTCACTCTGGGGAAAGCGGGGTGGGTTATCATTGACATCCGAGAGGGTGATGTTGACAGTCGTGGTCCCAGCTAGTCCTCCAAGCTGCCCTCCCATGTCCTTGGCTTGGATAATCACTTCGTAGTATTCTTTGGCTTCTCTGTCCATGTTCATGAGTGCTGTCCTAATTACACCTGCAGGATAGAAGTGACTTTGTCTTTAAAAACAAAACCACAAGTCTGGTGTTTAAAAGATTGGTTTCTAGCTTTCTCCATTGTGCACTTTAAATGCCTGGAGCCAAGGTGCAAGTCACCTATGTTTTATTAAACTTGAGGTAAAAATCCCAGCTTCAATAAAGTGCTGTGCTGAAACAAATGGTGAATAAATACTATTCCGGCAGGAATTGCTCAGGGGGCTGATTTCCTTTGGCAACATTACTGAAAGAGACCAGGAGGTGGCAGCAGTGGTTCTCTGACCGACTTGGGCAAGTGCAGTCCAAAGCGATTTCAAACGGCTCTGCCTACCAAAAAACCCTGGGCCTTTGGGTCCAGAAAACCAAGCCTCAAATGTCTACAAATCTGTGATTTTTAGATAATTCTCCTTCAGCTCTTTCTCTCTTCAGCCCCCAGACCCTTTGTAGTGTAAATGATTCTTTTTTAGGTAACTCACTCCTATTCTGCTTTTTCCCAAGCAGGATTGGAATTCTGATTTGGTTTTCCTGTCTTATATTCATTCTGTTTTATGTCCTGCTTACCTCTGTGTTTCACTGAATTTCGTGAGCTAGGACATGAAAGATGTTCTGTGAGTTGTTTTTACCATGTGTAAGAGATGAACTCTTCCAGACATTAAGTAGCAGCATCACAGTGTGATGATATGGTTTCATTTAATAAGAGGGTCTAATACTGCCATTTGCAACAACATGGATGGACCTTGAGAGAATTATATTAAGTGAAACGAGTCAGGCGCAGAAAGAGAAATACCACATGTTCTCACTTATTGGTGGGAGCTAAAAATTAATAAATAAATTCACACACACACACACACAAAAACTGGGGGGGGCGGGGGAAGAAGATATAACAACTACAATTACTTGAAGTTGATAGGACAAGCAAACAGAAAGGACATTGTTGGGTGGGAGGGAGGAGAGGGAAGAGGGAGGGAGGTTTTGGTAAGGGGCAACAATAATCAACCACAATGTATATCGACAAAATAAAATTAAAAATAAAAACCGGCCCATCTTAAAAGTAAATTTTCAGGGCCGGCCTGTGGCTTACTTGGGAGAGCATGGTGCTGACAACACCTAGTCAAGGGTTAAGATCCCCTTACCGGTCATCTTTAAAAAAAAAAATTAAATTTTCGAAAATTAAAAAAAAAATAAGAGGGTCTAAACCAAAATCCACTGAAATGTGTTTTCTCTCTCTCTCTCTTTTTTTTTTTTTTGTGACTGGTAAGGGGATCGCAACCCTTGGCTTGGTGTGGTCTGCACCACGCTCAGCCAGTGAGCGCACTGGCCATCCCCATATAGGATTTTAACCCGCGGCGGAGCGCCACTGCACTCCCATCGCCGCACTCTCCCGAGTGAGCCATGGGGTCGGGCATGAAATGTGTTGTTTTGATCCTGCCAGGGACGTGCAGTAATCTTTTATCTCCCTTTTAACACTTGAACTTAGAAAAGTTGACTTCTATACATTCTAGGCCAAGATTAAAGGCTTATTTACTGCAGGTTGATAACATGGCCCTTGGCTAAACAGACCTTTTGCATAAAAAGGGAATGGATTGGAACAACCACCTGTCCCCCACTTACTCCTATAATGTATATATTGCATTATAGTAGTAACATTCTAAAGTGAAGTATGCAGCATTTTTTAAAAAAATGACCATGGGCACAGCAATAACTATCTTTTCATGTATTTTTGACCTTAACACTATAGATGCCCCCTGGGAGATGTCAAAATAATGTGACTCTTCTTAGGATACAAAGGACACATTGCCCTCTTCCTGCCTGTATTATTCCTCCCTGTGGGAGCCCCTTTATTCTCCCTCCCCCCATTAGTAGAATTGTTAAAGTTACTGTTTTTTTTTTTGTCTTTCTGTCTTTTTTCGTGACCGGCAACGGACCGCAACCCTCAGTGTTGTGCCCGTACCGGACCGGGACCGGCTACGGGATCGCAACCCTCGGCATTGGCCCCGCTCCTCGCTCAGCCAGTGAGCGGCCGGTCTGTATGTGGGATCCGAACCCTCGGCGGGAGCGCCACCGCACTTCCCAAGCGGCGCACTGTAGCAGTGCGCCACTGGGCCGGCCCCATTAAAGTTACTGTTTTATAGAAGTTCTTAACTGCAATCTTTTTTCTTCTTTCCTACTAATTTACGCTCCTTCACTTTATACTTTCATGATACAATTTTCTAAATACCTGATTCCCCTTAGGACTTCTGGGAAAACAATATTCTATTGAGTTGCTAATAATAGAAAATGCTTTTTTTCTCTTTCAAATAAAGAGGTGCTGAGTATACACCATTGACTTTACCTCTGTGGCTGTAAGTTTCTTTACTTAAGTTCCTTGTTAATTACTCTTAGGTCCTCTATTGTCCTTTATATAAAATGGGAGTAATAATATTTCCTATATATGTAGATAGTTCACAAGATTATTGGGCGGCTCAAGTATGGTAATGTTTGTGAAAGTATTTTAAAAGACAGCCTGGCACATGTGCAAAATAATAATAATAATAATTACTCTGCTTAACTCAAAAATACTAAAGAGGGCTAGCTGTTTAGCTCGGTTAGAGCATGGTGTTATATCCAAGGTCGAGGGTTTGGATCCCCATACCAGCCAGCCGCCAAAAAAAAAAAAGTATTAAAGAGAATCCTTTATATGTTAAAACAGAAAAATTCTGTAATCAAAATTCTCAGGTAAAACTGAAACAATTAACCAAACTTCTGTTGGGTTATCCTTTTCTGCTACATTGCTCCTTACCCGTTCAGTTCTCTCTGCTGTCCTTCCTGTTAGAACTTCCCAACCATTTTGGGGGCCCCATCTCATGTGCTCTTTCCTCCGTCATCAAAACCTGTCTGCTCCAGAAACCACTCACTCTGGCCTTGCTCTCTGCTTAGTACAGACTGTCAGTGGAAAGGACATCAGATCTCACGACAAGGGATGGATCTACAACTAGATGGACTTTGTTAGCTCTCAATTCCTAGTTTCTTTATCTGTTAAGTAAATGGCAATGGACTGGCTGATTCCCCAAAGGCTCTTTCTACTTTCAAAATCAATGATTCCAGTTCTGTAGTGAGCCCAGGTGGATGTGTCAATCCTCTTAGGTCTTCTTGGAGTTATAAAAGACCTTAGTCACTGGAAAGAAATATAAGCATAGAATTTTTTGAAGCCTAGTGAGGAGGTAGTTTTGTGCAGTCAGGCCTTTGGCCTCTCTAATCAGGCGCTACACACTATGAACAGTGCTGCTCTTATCCATCAGGGCAGTGCTAGTTTGTCCTCTTAATCCTAAAGCTTATAAAAATCTTCCCTGGTTAATACACTCCCTGGAGAGTCCTTGAAAAGGAGAGTTGGATCTAGCCTAAGCAGCAATTATAAATTATTAAGGAATAAAACAAACACCTTTGACTCGACTCTTGCATCAGATACCTGTTTTGGAGTCCACAGAAAAATATGGCTGTCCCTGGAGAATGCTGTACACTACCCGGGCACTGTTGCCGTAGGTCGGGTCATCAGCATCTGTGGCTGTCACCTGGATAACAGAGGTACCTGAGGAAGAGAAGTGGTGGAGACCTGTTCAAGTCCAATTGTTAAAGGCTACATGCAGTCCTGAATGTTCAATCTGAAAGCATTTGCAGATGATATGTTTGCTTTGTTGGGAGAGTCCCCTTTCTAAGTGAAGCTTTCATAACTCCTACCTTGTGCCTATTAGTGGGGACGAAAGTTATTTGTGTTCTAAATTCTTAATAGCCAGGAAGGACAACACAGCCTTTGGGTTCTTCATTGCTCTTTGATAATATCAAAATACTTCATTCTGAATCAAACATTATCCACCCCCCCCCCGCTCTCGTTTTTAACGAATGAAAAACAATACCAGGCTTGTTATTATTATTATTTACTAAAGCTGATTTCAATGTCTAAGTAGCTTCCTTTCTGCTGGAGGACTTGGTTGTCATTTTTGGTTCAGTTTTATAATTTGTGAGCTGTTGCTCACATTCTCTCCTTCTCTGCACATGTATAAAGATATATATACATACACAGACAGAGATATGTAGAACTTCTGTAGAGCAGCTGCTACTTGTGAAAATTGGTGAATCACCAGCTTACCCACTGGTGACATTTCTGGCACAGTGGCAATGTAAGGTCCATCCAGGAACTTGGGCTCATTGTCATTGATGTCTTGGATTTTGATGATGAACTCGGACTCTGGCTCCATTGGCCTGCCTGTTCTCCTATCCAGGGCTTGGGCCCTTAAGGTATACTGGGCTCTTTCCTCTCGATCGAGTCTCTGGATGGCGTGGATGTCTCCAGTGGTGTCGTCGATGGTAAATACGAGGCCTGCGCCTTCTCCTGAGAGTATATATTTGATAGATCCATCTCCCCTGTCCATATCTGAATGAAGCTGGGGGAGGGGGGGAAGCACCAAAAGCTCATTATGGATGTGAACAGGTATTGGCAATAAATTGATTTTCAGTTTGGTACAAATCTGTGACCCTCCTTCACACAGGAATTGTATTAAAGAGCAAATATAGTTAATGTATAAGTAAAGTTTTCCACGTCATGTTTAGTATCCTGAACTTACTATTATTTTTTAAAAAATTCCTCTTCCTGAGAAGTATAGAAAACAGGAGCTCTGGAAGGTATAGATCCCCAATGTGACATAGAAGCCAGTCTAATAAGGAGGAACACAGCTTTACCATTTGAGAAAAAAATAACAAAAACAAAATGGACAAGCCTAAACAACTTAAAATTTTAAAAAATGTTATAAATTAATTTTTAGAGTATCAGAAATTTTTATGACAATTCAATTTGGCTGAAAAACTGATTAAGTAACTCATAAATGGGCTAAAGTCACTGTAGTGGGAATACCAAAGGACCTCCAGGGACTCTTGCAACTCTGGTCCCAGCTCTACAGTTTGATTTAGCAGGACCATGTTTGCTTATGTATCAGGTGTCAGATGGAATTGAACTGCTGGTTATTGTTCTTCACACTATTATATCTCTCCTTTTGGTGGGACTAGTTCTTGTGTTCATAATTGAATTATTCAAATCTTTATCTGGGTGGTTGAGTTAGGGACATACTTTTATCTCCCCATCCAACTATATTTGCTCCCAGACTCCTTTATAATAACTCTCAAAAGGAGTCCAGGAACACTGCTTTTTTAAAAGTATTTATCAGATTTTTTTTTTCTTTTGTCACTGGCCAGTGCAAGGGTCCAAATCCTTGACCTTGCTGTTACCTGCACCATGCCCTAACCAAGTGATCTAACTGGCCAGTCCAGGGAGCACTATTTTTATCTCAGGCCTAGAAATGCATATGGGTGGCAACCTTGAAATTTTGTGCTATCCTATAGGTAACAGCCCCTTTTTAAAAGGGGGAACAGAAAATTAGTTAAATTTAGTGGGCCACCACTGACTCTATGGCTGCCTGGGTTGTTAATACTTTGTGTAGTTCAGAGATGAAGTTCCTGAGATTAGTGTTAGACTCAGGGCAGGAAGGCAAATGACTCTGGCCCGAACACTGCCTATGTCAGTTATAAATTGATTGCCCTTGACACATTATTTAATGTTTATAACTCTTCATTTCCTCATGTTATAAATCTGGAGAACAACACTAATACTTATTTTGAAGGGTTGTTGAGATCATTAGATATTAATCTATGTAAAGCATCTAGTACAGTGCCTTTCCCATAATAGGAATGCTATAAATGGGGCCGATTATGATGATGATATACGTGCATAGAGAAAAGGATACTAACACACCCATCTCTTCACTACTCCCTTCAAACCTCCAGGAGCGGAGCAGAGAAGGAAAAAACAACCTGTTGGCTTTTTTGTTGTTCATTGTCCAATGGTAAAACTCCAGAAGTGCGCCTGAAGCATGGCTGGGACAGTGCTACTCTGAGATTAAACAAGAGGGACACCAAGAAGACACTTTAAAATGTATCACAGCATCCTCAGACAGGGATGGGTTTGGAGGCTGTGGCTGGCTTTGAGCTGATCTCAAACTGACTCATGGCCAAATCTCTCAGGCTGTGGTTTTGCTGCCTCGAGGAACTCAGCTGTGTCTTATCTAGAGAAGGGAAATGAGAATAAAATTGACCGAAAAAATAGCTGGGGATTTTTTCTACTTAAAGTATTCTATTTAGAATATAAAGGTCTCACATTTCCTCATTCCATATACAGTATTATTATCATTATTATTTTACAATCCAAATCTTCTATTTATGCAGTTAAAAAAGCAGAGGTGCCCAGCTCTTAATGCACAGAAGAGAAAGCCATTTTATTCAAACCTGGGCACAAAGAAATGAAAATCCATTTCATTTGGAACTGTCTTCCAGGCAGAGGAATGGAATTGGGAGGAGAAGGACAAGGACCTCAGGGTGTTTTTTTAAATAAAAAAAAATACACAAACACAAACACATGTGTATGAGGATACTTCAAAAACTTTTTTTGTGGAAAAATAGAATTAAAGATAATATGAATCTTTCCATAAACTTTCTGAGGTAGCCCCACATATGTGTGTGTTTACGTGTGTGTATATATATATAAAATACATGTGTAATTATAAGGTGTGTGGCATTGGCCTTAGAATGAAATAGGTTAATTTAGGGCGTGGCAGATTACCTAAGGGGGAAAAATAGGAGCTGACATAAAGTACATACCCAGGACTGTTTTGAGTTCTGTTTATTACCTAAAAGTTTTGTCTTGTGAACCTTAAAAACTAAGCACCCTTGTAAGTGTCACAGGCCAAGTGTAAGTGCTCTGCCCATGGACAGTTCTTAATAAATACAGAAGCGCACTGCTGCCAAAGAGGAGACCCCAGTTCCTGAGGGTAACAAGGTTGGCTGATGTCAAACAGAATCTGGGCTGAAGCTCAGATCTGTTATCTTTCCTTTCATCTGTATTGGGAGAGGATTTTGAGGAACTCTCTGGACTGAGTTCTTTGAAGGCAGGGACTTTGTGACCTTCATCTTAGTGTGGGTTGTGACATGTAGTATGTACTCAATAAAATGTTACTGAAAGAATGGTGTAGGGATAGGGCTAAAGAGATGGGTGTGTTAGTAGCCTTTTTTGTGGACCCATGTTGCCTTCGTTTTAAAGGAGCTAGAAAACATCTTTTGGGTGGGTGTGGGGGAAGAGGAGGGAGAGAGAGGACACCCACAGAAAGGCTAGTGGGTCCTCTTATGAGCAAGAAGAGTTATCAGCTATGAAGGGGCCAGGATCTGCTCACACAGAACTGATTTCTGAGGAATATAATTGTACCAGTTCAGGATCTAGTCAGGGAAGAGAATCTACACAGTATTTTAACAGAGAGAATTAAATATGGAGAACTGAATGGCAAAAAGGAAACACTGAAGTATCAGAGAGATATAACTCCAGGAAACAGCCAGGGCCCTTCTGTCTGGGGGAACAGAGGGTGGAGGTTGGGGCTCTTGGCATCTAAATGTTTGCAGGAGGGGCCCTTCGAGGCTGGGCCTGAGACTTCTGTGGAGGGAGTGCTGTGTCCTGGGACTGGTGCTTCAGGAGCTTACAGGAGGCACCCTCCACACCCCCACAAATCCTGCAGATCTGGGAGTCAGAGCTCTGAGAATGGGGTGCCTTCCAGTGGTGCTGGTATTTCTGAGGGGATGTGATGAAACTGGGAGTGTGGAGAAACCCAGAAACTGGAACCAAATGCTGGCAGGATAAAAGGAGCAAGTCCCTTCTCCCTCTTCCTACCTCCTGGGCTCCTCTAGTACATTCTATGTGCAGAGACTATCAGGGAGTGGAGCCAGTTGGAAAAGAAGTTGTGGCTTGCAGAATCCCAGCCCCAGCAGCACAAAGCAGAGTATAGAAAAGTGAATACACAGCTGAGAGAGACAAGCTTAGCAACCAACACAGTAATGCACATTTAACATGCGCGTTTACCAGCCATAGAATACACATTTCGTTGTGAAAATTGCAAAAGAAAGACATTAACAGCTTTTCTCCAAGTCATTCAGCACATTGACAGTGTAATAAAAATGTGTTTTATATTTATCCATATTTAATTCAAACACTCAACACCAGCTATTTGGAGGAGGGTAAGAAGCTTCTGGAATGGAATTGGTAGCACAGTTACGTACATACGGGGAAAGCATTTTTTTTTTTCCTCCAAACGTCTCCTACACAGAAAAAAACAGCTGAATGTTTCACTTATCCTAATAATTCTTTAGTCTTTAAGATCTTCATTCTTCTGCATGAATGATATACATGCAGGTTCTGAAAAACCTTAGTAGATACAGGATGTTAAAGACATGGGTGAGTTTTACTCCTTTTATTATCTCTTGGAGTGCCTCGTACAGTTCTGGGAATGCAATAGATGCTTACAATTTGTGGTTAGATAGCTTCCGTGTAGTTGTTAACCTCACATGTCTTGGACCCACGGATTCATGCACAAGCACAAGCTCTCTGCATCCCCCCCTTTGCATATGTCAATATAATCTAGCTTTAACTGGACACCAAGTTGTCCCTGGAAAGCTCAATGTGGATTTTATAAGGCCATACCAATTACGGCTGATAATTGTTGCCTCACTCCTTTCTGAAGTAAGCAAATACTTTGGCAGGCTCTCTACACAAACATCTTCCAGAGCTCAAGGTGACAAGCTGAATGCCCCTGGGGTAAAGAGAATGAAAGGTGGATGGATTCTCTTTCAAAACAAAGTAAAGGGGAAAAATATGTGGATAAGTGAATATATAACTAATATATAGTATACAGTATAAAAAATAGATAATTATTCATGGGGAGCTAATACACTCGATGCAGGGTTGCCAATGTGTTGATTGGACCAGATGACTGTTGAGGTGCATAGGTGTCCCGTGTCGTGGGTTGGGGTAATTAGGAAAGGTTGAGCACTAATCATGAGTAGTAGAGGTGCTACATAGTTAAGTACTCACCAGCGTCAGAGAGAGAGGGTTCAGGAAGCGGTCAGGCTTGCTTAGATTCCTGACCCCACCTTAACACCATTGACTCTTCTGTGTGCTCTCAGGGCTATGTCTAAAGCCATAGACCACATACAAAACAATGTAAAGGAAAACCCATGGCTTCAGTTTCAGAGTGATGGATATTTCAATCCAGGCTCTACTTGCTACTGTGGGTTAAATGTGTCTCCTAAAAGTTCATGTATTGGAAGCTTTTTACCCACAGTAACAGTGTTTAGAGTGTGGGAAATCCAATAACAGTATTTGAAAGGTGGAGTCTTTAAGAGGTGATTAGATTGTGAGGACTGAGCCCTCTTGAATGGATTGATCCATTCATGGAGTAATGGGCATGGTTGGGATGGCTTTTAAAGGAGAGCGAGTGAGCAGGTTTGCTCTCTTGCTCAGCCTGTTCTCACCAAGTGACCCCCTGTGTTACTGTAGAAGAAGGCCCTCATCAGATGTGTCCCCTGTACTGTGGGCTCCAAAACTGTACAAAATAAATTTAATTTCTTTATAATTTAACCCACTTTCAGGCATTCTGTTTAAACAACAGGAATGGACTAATGCACCTGCTTACCTTTGGTGTAATTTTGGAAAATAAACATAACCTCTGTGAGTCTAGCTAATTATACTTACCTCACAGCATTGTTGTAAAGATTAGATGATGACACACAGCACTGTGGTAGCCAGTAAATGCTAACTACCCTTGTCTTTTTGCACTTTTGTGTGGCTGGTTCTGTGCTTGGTACTCAGTGTTGGGGAGGTATAGACAAGGTCGGGGAGCAGCATCTCAGGTTCTATCCTTGGGAGAAAGGGAGCCCTAAATTGTACACGAACACAAAGCAATTACTGAATACAAAACTATTCTTTTCTTAAACTTATTTTAGCAGTACGTGTGTATGTGTAGTTGGAAGAAACACTATACAAATATGCCTGTACCACTGTTACTGCTGTCACTACCATTTACTATTACGGGGTAAGGTTGATTAAGGCCTTATTCTGGACCAAGTACTGGGCTAAACTCTGGACATGTGTTAGCTTATTTAATCTTTACTGAGCCATGAAATATTAATACATTTACTCATTCTTTAAGTATTGTTTTGAGCACCTTCTATGTGATAGGTGCTGTGTTAGGCCTTGAGGGTGAATGGGAGCAATGTTCTTGCTCTCACTGGGCTTCTAGTCAGGGCTTCAGACAATAAACATGTAAATAAAAACTAAATTAAATATTGTAGGTTGTGATTAGATCTGTGAAAGCAATAATGGTGGTGAGAGAGTTTAACAGACCTTAGAGAATAGTCAAGGAAGGCTCAGATTTAAAACAAGCCCCACAGGACGAAGAGGAGCCAAGCATGAGTGAAGCCGGGGGAAGGGCACTTCATTATGGGGGAACAATGAAGGCGAAGGCACCGTGGGGCAACTTGTAGGAACTGCTGAGGATGAGGGCGTGTGCCTAGAGCTCGAGAGCAAGGGAGGGAGCAGTGTGGAGTGTGGTCTGACGCAGGAGGCAGGCTGGGCCCCAAAGGAATGGCCTTGTAAGCCCCAGGGAGGAGCTCGGAGGGCTCAGCATACGTTCCAGAAAAAACAGAATTGAAAGATAGCAGAAATTTTCCATAAACTCTTTGAAGTATCCTCATACAATGGGAAGACATTGAAGAGATGTAAGTAGAGGAGTGATGTGATCTGATTTACTTTCTGAAAAGATCAAGTGTGTGGAATAGGTTGGAAGGAGGTGCGGGCGGCCTGAGGACACTGGTTGGGAGGCTGGATATTTGCCCAGGAGAGAGATAATGGTGGAAGTGGAGATTAGACAAATGAAGGATTTGGGATTTATTCTGGCACAGGACTAAAAGAACTGCAGATGGAGAGAATGTGGGAGCAAGGGAAAGGGGAGAGTGTCCACCAGGTCTCTGGTTTTAGGAACTGGGCAATGGCAGTGCTAACATAGGGGCAGGCTGGGTTTGGCAGGGAAAAAAAAAAGTTCCTTACTGGACACACAACGTTTGAAAAGCCTCTGAGTCATAAACATGGAGATGTCACATATGCAGGAGGATTTATTAGTCTGAAGCTTGGTCAAAGCCAGAGATGAAGGTTTTACATTTGTTGGCATAGAGGCAGAGGCCCAGGGCAAAGCCACCAAGCCCACCAATGACTGGGGTCAGGTGGAAGGATAGGACCAGCAAAGGAGGCTGGGAAAAAGGGGAAAAACGGGATGGTGGTGGTCATGATGTGGAGGGAGGGGAGTAGGTCAAGAAGCCGGGAGCAGTCAATGGGGTCCAAGGTGTGATTGGAGGGTCTCTAAAGTGAAGCCATTGGGTTGGGTGGCAGGGAGGTCCTGAGGAGTGGTGAAAACACAGCTGTATTGTGTGGTGGAAACAGGGTCAAATAACTGGGTTAAGAAGTGAGTGGGCGTTGAGGAAAGAGCTGTGTAGACAATGCTGAGAAGTAGCAGGAGTCGTCGTATTCTCCCCATGCAACATCTGAGGAAGCGGAGGCCTACGCGGCTTGGTGACCCGCCCAGAGTTGCTCTGGAAGTAACTGGCTGGGCTAGGCTTTGAACTCACATGTGTTTGAATCTGAGCCTCTGTGCTAAATAAGTGTATAAGCTATCATTCGGATGAATTATTTATTTTCTAATTAGTTCCTTGTCTCCCATTCTCTCTCACTTGCTTGCTTTCACAAAATGGTCTCTGATTAACATCCAAATAAAGTAAATACAGGAGAAAGCCAGGATTAAAAATGAAATGATGATAGATAAATCGAGGGGATCTGAGTATAACGTTTATAAATAAATTTGTTGATTGTCTCCAACCATGCTAAAGCACATGCTAGAATCTTCTGAAACGAAGACTGTTTTATTTATTTATTTTTCCATTAACTTTGGCCCTTAGAATATACACGTGGAAATGCTTTGAGAAAAAAATAAATAAATACAAAGCAAAAAAGCCTCTACTTCCTCATTTACATTTCCCAGTTTTTTCCTTCCCTATTCTGTCATTCCCGGAAAGCTGGTGCTGCATCTTTGGGGACTTGAATGGCACTTGCAGGATCTGAGGCTTTTCCTCCATAACCCGATTCCTAGCTTTTCTTGGTCAGAACAGAGGCATGAACAAGGAGAGAGATCTTTTCTGTCTGACTGGTATCTGACAAAGCAAAAGTTCAATTTCAGCTGGGTATCAAGTAACATGCTACTAGTTAGAAATGTTCTCAGGCCTCAAACACAGGTGAGGTGAGCGTTCATATTCAATTCCCATTCATATCCAATTTCAATATCTGATACCCCAACAATTTACCTTTCTACTTGGCCCTTCTTACCTTGCCGACATATAAAGGGTCAGTCCCAGTGTACTCTTCCAAAACGAAAAACTGGTTCCAAACCCAGCTCCTTTTGGCTCGCTGATGTGACTGTGGCTTGTCTGAAAGGAAAGCTGCTAATTCGCCTTGTGGTGGTGGGGTGCCCGAGAGAACGGTGGTCGTAAGGTCCATCAATCCCCAGAAGTACAAGGACATGCCAAGTCCAAGCCAGCTCTTTGCATTGCTCATTCTACCAGAAGTCCACATGGGATTGCCAGGTTTTCAGAAAATAAAATATAGGATGATAAGATACTGGAAATCAACTATTTTCCAAATAAAAAATAACACAGTTTATCGGACACTTGTGCTTCACAAATGGGATCCCGATTCAAGTCAATCTGCTTGATGTTGACTTCCTGTCAAGTTAAGAAAAACACATAGTGATGATGTTGGATTCCTTCCTGTGGGCTGGTTGCAAGTTTCCAAGAAATGTCAGTAAATATTCAGTTTTCTACTAAATCAATTAAAGAGTCATAACAGGTTATTGCTTTAGAAATGTTTGAGTAATAAATAATATTTTGATAAAAAGAAGACAACCTATTTTGTTATAATATATTTCCAAACTTTTGGATATGGATTTAGTGGGAATAAAACTAGTGAATAAATTTCTTCTCAATAGTAACTTAACTGGAGGGTTATGCTGTATTATTGATTGGCCTGAATTAATAGCATGCTCTTTGAAGTATTTATGATCAGACAGCCTCCTGAACTCTTAAACATAGCATTCATTTTCAAAATTTACAGTTAATAACTAGTATTTTCATTAGCCCAACTATACTTTTGTTGACTTATTAAAAAAATAGCAAAATCAAACTTCTTTTTTTTTTTGGCTACCCACAATTATATGTGCCTACCCCTGTTATTTATTGATAATGCTAAGAATCTTGAACTTCATTTTTAAGCATCCATAGATCACTTCCTTCTTTTTTATTTGTTATGAATATTCATGAGATACAAAGCTGATTGTCACTCCTCGTGCCCAAGATGTGACAGCCAGATCCATACTGGCAGCATGCCCATTACCACAAATTGCAATTGTACCCAATGCCCCCCACCCAATTATCCCCAACCTCCCTCCCCCTCCCACGTTCCCCCACTTCACTACTTCTGACTTTAATCATTCTCTGAGCTCATGGTAGAATTAAAATTTCACACTCCACTGCTTTGGCTCTGAAGCACCTTTAGGGGCTGCTAATGTGACCTTTCTAGGATTTGAATGGCCAGTTAATTATTATATCCTTCACAACAGACTACAAAGTGCTATTAGTCACATGCCACTGTGAGTAAGCTGAGAGAGTCTAGCTGACAAATTTCCTTCCTTGACCTGAAAGACTCATTTAGGCAAAGGGATGTTAATCTCTAACCTGGGGACAACTTCTCATCAGTCAAATTTTTGTTGCTATGAAGTCAGATTTAGCTGGTGACCTCACTCCTGGGCTATGACCTCATCAACCTCTTCTTCCCTTACTTGACTGGGTTTAATGAGGTGACATAGCACTCAAGCCACTCTGTCAAAACAGCCGAAATGTCTTCTGGGGGCTTAACATTTTCACTGTTAATTTGAAGAATTGCTGTCATCTTCTCAAAACAAATGTGTATATTTGGCGATTTCAGATCTGAGCAACTAAATAATGTTCCATTTCTACAAGTGGTTTAAAATGAATGCAGTGATGCTAACTCAATCACCACCTTCCACCTGTCAACGTCAGAACTGGTTTTAGCTTTCTCTCAAATACTCACTATTGAAATGAACAAAAGAATTTTAAAATACTTATAATCATTTCATATAATATGTCATTACATTTCTGTATAATAAATCACTTCACTGAGAACTGATAAAGAGGAAAAAGCTGGAGGAGACTATAGAATTTTTGTAACAGAATGGGAGGCTGTGCCTCCTATGAATGCTAGCTCTAAAGGCAGATTGATTGGTAAGAAAAAGTAAGGCAGGTGTACCTTATTCAGAGTGACACGTTTGTTAATAAAGAACTATGGTGCTGCTGGAAGGTGGGTTACCAGATATTAGCAATTCCTTCTGTCTTTGAACTGGACAGAAACCCAGCTCATGTTTCTCTGATCCCTGTCTAAGGGGAGATGTTCTGGAAGAAGGAACCTTAACTTGGGAGATGAACTGATGAAAAAGATTGATGAGAAATAGCTATGCTGTTGCAGGGACCTTGAAGGTGAACTAAAGGGCATTGCTCAAAAAAAGTTATTGCCAGAATACTGTGATTAGTAAGCCACAAAGGGAATATTCCATATTTTGTAAGACACAAACATATATAATTTCTCAAAGAGCACTAGATTAAAACACAGTTTGGTTCCTGGTTCTACATGACCTCTGACCTGTTCACTTTTATGAACTTTATTTTCCTCATCTGTTAAGCAGAGACAATCATTCTTCTCTCACCTACCTCACAGTACTACCATGAGGATCCGATGGGATAATGTAGATAAAAGTGTCCTGTAAATGACTAAGATGTCAACTGATGTTTGAATGGTCACAGAAATTACTTCGGTCATCTGAAAAAATGATGGAGCTGAGCCTGAAACCTGTATTTATTTCATGGCCACCTTTGAGACCAAAAATTTGAAAGGGTTTTTAATGTATGAAGATATTTCAAAAAGTTCGTGGAAAAGTAGAATTAAAAGATAATATGAATCTTTCCATCCATGAACTTTCTGAAGTACCCTTGTACATCTATTATTTTACAGGTCTCTACATCTGTGATAACTACTATTCAATAGCAGATTCTGGCTCAGCCTAATTCCATAATAACCACACATTGTTTTTCCATCTGCGGAAGTTTAATGAAGGGCTACCTATTAGAAAACTCAACAATCAGAAAAAATTCTTCATGGATTGCGTTTCTCAAAGATAGAACTCTCTCTCTATATAAATCTACTTAACGATTTCCTTTTATGTCTGTGTTTCATATATGTACATTTTGCCTAAGCACACATATCGATTATGTTCTCTGGCTAGTTTTCGCAGCTTGCTTTGGATCTAAGTGTGAGTGTGTATGTGTGTGTGGGGAGGTGGGGGTGCAAATGTTCCCTATCCTGCTTCCACTGGCTAAATTGTATGGACAGAATAAGACTTAAGGAAAATTAGAGAGATTTTGAGTAGTGACACTTATATTCTCCCATTCTCCTAGTTTCTTACAAACTAGTCATGTATTATTGCCAATCAGTGCTTCCCAGTTTTACCTATAGGCGTGATCTGAAGAACTCAAGACAAAAAGCATTTGTTGGAAGCTTGTGATGAATGTTTTGTGGGTGGTTCATTTGTCTCAGCCCTCATTCCGTCCTTTGCCAACTTTGGCCTCCCGCACACTAGTGCAAAGTTCTCATTTTCTTCCTTTCACTGAACACATACAAAAGTGGCTTTGGGGTCTTTAGGACCTGTGCAGCCCTTGGTGGTCATGCAGAAGTTGGTGGTCCCTGTACCCTCTCAGATTCCTCTTTACAAACCCAAAGTAACAAAGACTGCCGTGCCTGTAAACTCTTTCTGTGTCAAACAACTTGATAGTGACAATTGATGGAACACTTTATTTCTGCTTTCTCAAGGAAGAATGCATGAAAAACACTCCCTGCTTAACTTTTTAGAAACTAAAAGCTGGGCTATACAATAGTTACATTATTCTTTTCATGATTAGAGCTGTTTTTATACAAATAAAGGAAAAATCAGTTCTACCAGCAATACTAACCAGTCTGCAGTAATTATAAATGATAGGTTTCTCATAGTCATGTTTTTTTCCTGCTGGATATGAATAGCGATTATGTGTTTAGGGGTGAGATAATTGCTGCTGTTTTTATAAAGGAAGATACTGATATATGTATATTTGTATATACAGATCTGCTTTGGAAGACTACATATGCCACATGAAGAATACATTAATGGAAATTGACTTCTGTGTTAAATGAGTCTTTTAAAAGTTTTTTTTACCCCCATCCTCCCTAAAGAAAGCCAACAGCTTGGTAATGAACACAGTAGGAAGAAATTAAAGTTGTACATAAAGTGTGCTGTCAGTAAATTGTTTATTTTGAAACTTAAATTGTTGTGATATTTAAAATGTAGGGGGGAGGGATGGATACTGCTTTCTTCTTGAAATGAACTGAGCTTTTATGGTCTTCCTCTGATTTCTTTCCTCATTACTCCAGTTTTCCTGAGCTTTTCTGGTTAATGGAAGTGCTACTCAGCAAAGCTCAAATGACATCTCTGTACAAGCAGCCAGTTGACTCTGCTAGTGACTCCCCATATGAAGGTGGGGGTGTTTTAAAGTTCTGATGTGTCCTAATGCTTTTACAGAGGTATGTGTAGATAGTGATGTCATGGTTTTAGGCAGCTAAAGTTCTTAAGCTATCACTTTTACTTATAAAAAGAGCCTCAAAATGCACTTAAAAGAAAAAAGAAAAGAGAGACTTTAGGGAGATCTTAGATATTGCAATGAAACCTGACAGTGTTCCATAAGGTGCATCAGCATTAAATCAGAATACATCTCAATGTCATAACATTAGTCCCCCTCCTAATCAAGGGTCTCTCTTGTGAAATATGACATAACCATTTCACATAGGAGTCAAAACCCTTCAGTATAGAGTACAGAACCCCCAGAGAACAACACAGGTGGTCATGGGTATAAATTGGAGTGAAAAGTTCATGTGATGACAATATATTTGACTATGTATGGTTTACAAGTAACAGTTTTCCCATTGTGAAATTCCATAAAGAAAATATTTTCAGTGCCTCTGTAAATAAACCGAGTTTCAACATTCCTGGATCTTTGTGCACATATCTGTGCTACTGACCAAAGTCCATCACTGGGGATTGGTTTTGGAAAGGGCGTACAGTATGGTTTTGTACACTAAAAGGTGAGACACTTCTCTGACCAGATGTTATCTTTGTTTCCTACAGAGGTTCCATCCATCACAATTTCCTTCTGGGCAGGCATTAGGTGAGTAGACGCTCCATACCTCTTTTGTGGCCATCAACTCACCAGCCTATCTACAGCCACCCAAAGCCACCCATCTATGAGTAATCAACTCTCAACACAGCCAGCAGAGGTAGTCCAGGTACTAAATTCTCTGGATTTTGAGTTCTGCTCTCACTTCCACTCTCCTGCCCCACAACACCCCCTACCCCAACTTAACATTTCAGAAATGGGATGTATCTTAAAACCTGTGTGTGCATATTTAATATGCTTGTATTTTTTCCCCCACCCCACAAAGAAGCTGTTAATAAGTTAATTGTGTGTCTAGAATTGAGGAATAATGGTATTAATGTGGGTTTTTTTGCTTGTTTTTGTTTTTTAATTGAACAGAAGAAAAACAAAGTGTATTTAGTTTACACAGAGATTTGTTAGAAAAGGTGGTCATCACTCTTGCTTATTCTAATTTTTTGGTTTCTTTTTTTCTATGAATTCCTTCTTCTCCAAGTTTTTAAAAAACTGTGGAAATCCTGAGTCTTAAATTGCAGCTCTTATATTGGTCACTCATGCTATTGTCAGTTCTCTAAAATCTTCCCTTTCCCACCACTCCTTTCTCCCCGTCTCCTCTCCACACCACACAGTTTATGTGAGGGAGTGCTGTTTTATAAGTGGAACTGTGAAGTTCGTAAAAGGAATTGCAGGGTGGATGTGGGTGAGGGGAATGCATAGGGTGGCTTGATTGCAGTTTAGGAACAATATCTAGTTTTACATAAGGGTGTGTGTGTGTGTATGTGTGTGCACACACACTTGTGGGTGGAAGGAATAGAACAAAAGAAGTGGTAGAAAGCTTAAATATACAATTCAAAGCTAGCTTTGAAAAACCTGATTGGTCCGTCCCATAATAAAACCTGCTGTGTCTTCTGACCCTCTAGCTATAAATTCCCTAGCTCAGGTCACGAATAAAGGCATTTCCACATTCCTTTTGCTACAGATCATGGCCAGTTCCTCTTAGCTTTTCAATCTCATTATGATCAATTTTTCCAGTCAAGGGTGTCCTGTCTTTCTTTTCATATACTCCAAGACTGGCAAATAGATTCTTACTGATCCTTTCATATATACTTAGTAACTAGTAAATGTTTTAATCCTCAAGGAGTCAGGAAGTTTTTGACCTACTTTACCCTTCCTCCAGTTTTCACTTTTAATCAAGCTAATGAAACTGTAGCCCAGTCCATGGGCAATTTCTCTGACTCCAGTTAGACATGAATGATCAATTTTGATTTTTGACAGTTGTCCCACATACTAATTTCTAGTCTTATTCAGAGTTTATAATTGCGTTAAATTTGTGCTTGTTTATTAAAAAAAAACATGCATTTTAAATTTAATCCTTTGGCTAACATTTTTCTTTGGGAAGAATTTGCAAGCAGTTGCTACTCAGTGTTTTAGCTTATGAATTTGCTTTTGTACAGAACTTTAGGAAGGTAGAACAATCCTGTAGTCTTCCCTGGGCCATAAGGATTAATCCATAGGATGAAGAATTTTTGGCAAAGGTAAATTTGCTATCTAAAATTAAGGACTTAATAGTTTTTAATTAAAAAAATTTTTTTTTTTTTGCAGATGCTGTTATGGTAGGAAAAGGTACTTAGGTCTTGAGTATCAGATATGTTTAATCAAAGAATGGATTGTGAAGCCAGACAAAACTGTTTGAGTTTGAGTTTTAACCCTACCATTTACTATCTGTGCAGTCTTAGCAAGTGGCTTAAACTCTTTCATCTGTCATTTACAAACTGGAGGTAATTATAGACTGTCTCTCAGGGTTATTGTCAGACTTAAGTGGGAAAATATATATGAAACTTCTAGCATGTTTGGCAAATGGTTAATATCTTGTGTCTGAAAACTAGCAGGTGGTCAATAAAAGGGTTAGTTCCCTTTTCCACCTTCAAAGAGTTGCCAGTTTAGGTGGGAGATACTACCGTTAGTACTAGTGGTAGAACTAGTAGTAGGAGATGTTGTAGGCTTAATACCATTGCTAACAGTGACGACACGGTAGCAGCAGCAGCAGCAGCAGTAACAGAAGCAATAACAGCAAAAGTAATGGCATGCCGTATTTACTCTCTGCCAAGCTGTTTTAAGTAATTTACATTTATTTTGTCATTTAATCTTTATAAGAATTCCATGAAAAGGTATTATTTTCCCATTTTACAAAGAAACAAACAGCGGTGTGCTGGATCAGTTCCTACTGGCTCTCAGGAGGGAAGATTTGCACATTTCTTCCCAACCACTTGAAATTGGTCATGGTGTATTTACACCATGGATATTGGCAAATGCGCCATAGCTAGCAAGAGGATGAACTGGGACTGTTCTTCAGGGGTGGCTCTGCAGCATGCACTTAATACAGATCTATTTGTGATGAGGCCACAAGACCCACAAAAACAAAATGCTAGGCCAGGTCAGAAGAGGGAGAAATGATTTTTGTCAGGACAGAAAATATGTAAGGCAGCGTATGAACTAGACCTTGAAGGACAGAGAGGAGGGCATTCCAAGTGAAAGAAAGTGCAGATGCAGAATACAAAGGGCCTGTCTCAGAGAATAATAACTTAATTTGCTTGGAGAATAGGGTCCATTGAGGAGAGTAATGAGAGATGAGGTGGGAACTACAGGCAAAAATCACTAGCTAGGGGCTTTGGATATTGAATTGAAATGTTCGGAATATATCTAGCAGTTCATAGTGAGCAACTGAAGGTGTTTGGAGCATGCCAAAGCGACAGTGATCAAATCTCTGTTTAGTAGTGCTGCTGGAGAGGAGGTGAGAGAATCAGTTCAGAGTCCAGGGAAAATTGGTAAGAAGAACCAGGGATCCAGGGGAGAGAAAGATTGGCAAGATTTCTGAATCATTGAGGAGGCAGAGTTTCCGACATTTGCAACTGACTGGATATGAAGGAAGGTGGGTAAGAGAAAAGTAAACAACCATGACTTAATCTTCTGTGCTTGGGTTGCATGAGGAAGTTGGGAGGAGGTGCTAGTTGGAAGCAGTGATAAATTTGGTTTTATACTCAGGGATAAAACATTCATCGTCCTATGCTTGATTATGTAAAGAGGCAAGAACTTTCCTTTTCTTTTTAGTCCAAAACTTCAAAGTGGCTTTGTGCGTAAAGAATGTGAGCTCCTTTTCTTAGAGCAAATCTCGCTGCTCCCTGAGTCACCTTAAAAGAGTCCAGGCTGGCTGACCTGGTGCTGTACCTGCTGTAAGTGGCTTCTTTGTGGCTGACTTGGTGATACTTATCTTGAACTTCAACTTAGTAGGGACTCTTTGACTTGTCAGTTCTCAGATGCTGTTCCTTTTACACAATCTCCAATCTCAGGCTAGCATAGTGGGTGTTTTATCTTTCATTCTTCTAATGTGTAAGACAAGTATACAAAGAATACAACTGGATGATCTGTTCAAGGAAAGGAAAAATTTGCCTGTTAACCCCCTAACAAAACGAAGTGAAAATCTCATTGATGTTTATGACTTATCTGTTGAAGAAAAACAAAAACTTGAGTCTTTTTTTTTCAAAAAAAGATGACCGGTGAGGGGATCTTAACCCCTGACTTGGTGTTGTCAGCACCACGCTCTCCCAAGTGAGCTAACTGGGCATCCCTATGTAGGGATCGAAACCCGTGGCCTTATCAGCACCACACTTTCCTAATGGAACCACGGGCCAGCCCTAAAACTTGAGTTCTGATATATGCTTTCAGAAAAAAAAAAAATCTCCTTTGGAGCATGGTGCATAATTTGGAACCAGGACATCTTGGTTTAAGACAAATTCCAGCTCGGCCACTAGATGTATGACCCTGGGCAGTTTATGTATACTTTCTAAGCCTCAAATATGAAGATAATAATCTTATTTAAAGGGTTATCACAGATTATTATGACCTAATACTATAGATTAAGTTCTGTTTAATTTTTTTTTTTTTTAATTCCTAGGTGTTTCCCTTCTCATCTGTCTTCTGAAAGCAGTTTGTGCACTTCCTGACTTGGCATTTCATTATTCTGTATAACTGTTTACTTGTCTGTCTTTTCCCTATATTGAGAGCTCCTTGAAGACACAGATGATGCGTTTTATCTATGTATCCTTGATACCTAGTGTAGTATGTGGCTCATACTAGGTGCTTAATAAATATTAACTGACTGCCAGTGTATTTTTAAACTGTAAAAAAGTATTTAACAGTTTGCTATTATTATTCTTTCTGCCTTCAAGCTTTTGATTTGATTTAATTAATATTTTCCTTTACTATTTTAATATCTATTCTCACCAGCAAAACATTAGTTAACATATTAAGACTCTTAGATAATCAAAGACAGTACAAAGTCCACAAAAGTCAAGAAAACAGTTTTTACAAATGATATTTTTCTTCTTGAATAGGAAATATAATAAACCCTTAACTGTCAGAAGTGTTCTAGAACTGTGATATCTGTTGTAAAGTTAAAGAACCATTTGTAGAAATGCTTGGAAATTTTATGAGGGAATTGAGATTTGAAAAATTGCATACTAAAATTATGTGGTATTTTTAAGTTGTTTAGTTAAAGGGATATAGCCATCAAGTTATCTCTTGTGGTTTAGATTTTTAACTCCTTAATTCGGGGAGGGATGTGATACAAGATCTTTTTTTCTCTAATTCTTTTCAAAGTCAATTTCTATCTGTTCTTCAGTTATCCCCTCTTTCTTGAAACTATAATCTCTTCCTTAATTCATTCCTCACCATATGACTATATTTATGTCTTTAAAAAGTTTTTTATTCTACTCTGATATTTCAGTGATAGTTTGGCTATCTTTGGAAGTCTCTGGTGAAACTGCTCCACTGTCTTCTAGCCCCCAGTGTTACTATTGAGAAATTCAATGTATTTTAGCAGAATGGTAGAGTAAACTAAGAAAAAGATATAGGACCCAAGAGAAAGGGGATTCGATGTAGGTGACTGGCAAGGAGAAGCCCCTGCATAACAGTGGTACCTAGGTTTGGAATACAGCAGCCAGGCTAGAAGAGGGAGGGCCCTAGGGAAAAATAAATAAATGAGAAAAAGAGAGAGAGAGAGAGAGAGAGAGAGAGATTGCCTTACAGTATTTGGAAAAACTATTGATAGGCTTGAGACAGATCTTTTGAGCATTTGGAAAAAATTAATGACATGGGCATAGAGAAGACAAGAAAATAAAACACTAGGCAATTGTTATCCCCCCCAAACAACAAAGTTCTATAAGAAAGGAGTTAAAATCTTTTTTTTTTTGTCTTTTTTCGTGTCCGGCAACGGATCACAACCCTCAGTGTCGTGCCCGTACCGGACCGGGACCGGCAACGGGATCGCAACCCTTGGTGTCACGTCCGTACCTCGCTCAGCCAGTGAGCGGGAACCGGTCTGTATGCCGCCGCACTCCCAAGCCGCGCACTGTAGCAGTGCGCCACTGGGCCGGCCCCGTTAAAATCTTAATGTACAACTTTGCTCAATAGAAAACAACATTTATGCATAAGGTAAACATTGACTATTCTTTTAATGAATATTAAAATATAACTATATTGAGAATGAAAGGAATATGTTTAAAGAGAACTAAATCCTCAGCTACCCTACTGGGAAGTGAACTGCTGATACATAGAATGAATATTTAAATAACTATCTGTATGAGCATATTACTTATAAAGATATTTGCAAATACTTAAAGACACTACTTTGGGGTTTACCTTTGGGGATTGGGTTTTGGGGTTGGGGCAGAGGATTGCTTTTCTTTTTATGTCTTTCAGTGCCATCTTTTTTTTTTTAGCCTATGCAAATATTTTACTTTTAATAAAATCAAAACTGATTCAAAAAATTTAAAGAGCAATTCAAATAAGCAAAATAAATAATGAAGAATTGAAGAGAAAAGAAAATTTTCAAAAAGACCTAGGGAATATATTACATATTTTATAGGGCTTTTTTTTTTTTAGTGTTAAGTGTTTCTGAGATCAGAATGGATCTTATATGAATGCACACACTTATATATTAGTGCTCTTGTTTATTCCAAAACTTACAACTATGATATTTATAATGCATCTTTCAATTGTGATTTCAAAGACTGAAGGAAGTAGAAATACTTTAGAACAAGGTTTTTCAGAACTATGCTCTTCTGGGCTCCAGAAGTTCTAAAACTTTTCCAGGATCCATTATAAAATTGCCAGGCTCTGCCAACTTCTTATTCTCCCCACCCTGCTTTTTAATACTATTCCCCCTATATTAAGCTCCACCTTAATCGGTATTACATATTTGGCAAGACAATCTTCCTCAGTAAATTGGTTAACTGGGTAAAAAGTCTATATCCCATCCTATACCATCCACCACCCACTATTCATACACTGAATAGTCAAATGGGAAATATTAGACCATGCAGGTTAGTAGAACATAGGGAAAAACAAAATAAAAATTAGGCGAGTATTGTTTTTATAATACTGACTTGGGGAATCCTTCCCAAAGTATTAGCAAAGGTAGAAAATAATGTTGATAGATTGAACTAAATAATTATTAAAAATGGTTATGGTTTTATGTGTAAAACTTAGGCAACATGCATGAGAAAACAAGGGCTTAGTATCATTAACCTACTAAGGAATATTTATGCCCAATGTTAAAAAAGATGATCATTCCAATAGAGAATGATCAAATAACAATAAGAGAAATTCACAAAAGAGAAAATAAAATGACCAATAAATATATGAGAAAAATTTTACCTTCACAATTAGCCAAAGAATACAAGTAATAAAATATCCTTTCAACTTACAAAATTGGCAAAGAGTAAAAAATAACTAAGCTAACCAATGTTGCTGAGCATATGTTGCTTATATGCTTCAGATGGGAGTGTAGGTTGATAAAAGCTTTCTGGAAGGCAGTTTTGCATTATGTGTCATGTCTTTAAAATGACTATGTAATTGATCCTAAGGAACTAATTATGACATATATTTTATTTAAATACATATTTATTATAGCATTCTTATTATAGCAAAACATTAGAAATATTCAGCTTTACAACAATAGATGATTTTAGAAATTAGTAAATAGTCATGCAAGGAATACCATGCAGCTCTTTGTAGAAAAATTGAGAATTGGTTTTAAAGCTATTCTCAAAAACATTATTTATTATCAATTTCTTAACACATTTTTGCCATACACACTTCAACTGGAGAAATGAAGAATTTAGGCACTTCACAGTTTTATGAGAAAATAGGATATCCTGTAGAAATACCTCAAAATGAACTAGTATAGTGAGTCAAGTTTTGTTAGAATTAGCTGACCCTAGACTGATAGTGTCGCTTATCTACATATCCCAATTACCTTTATAGAAGGTCATTGTAGAAGGCATTGTTTTTTACTCTGAGATTCAGTGTTCTCTTTTTGATACCAGCAAACCATGCCCAGGTGTATGTGTATGACAAGATTTGTTACTTGATCTATAGGCTGCAGGAACAACCTACCTCTAATTATATTAAGTAATAATTATATTAAGTAATAAAAGCATAGGGCAAGGATTGGCTAAATGTCCTCATTTTTATGGGCTATATTTATTCCCTTATGTTCTCTAGCTCAGTAACTGGAACAACCCTTCAAGCAAGTGTGTGAGGTGGTCTTAATGCAGACTCTGAACCCTGCCCCCAAAAGTCTAGCCCAATCAGCCCCTGATAGGATCATTGAATATATTAAGTTTTTATTCTTCTTTGCGAAGTTCTACCATGTTAACAAGAGATTTATAAAAAAATGAGATTCCTAAATGGCTCAAGACAAACTGGTCCCAAACTAGGTTTTTCCAAGCCACGTAGAAGTGACCAGCACCATGAAGAGTGAGAACTGTTCTGAGTCAGAACCTTCTCAGCCATTTCGGGCTGATTAGAATCCAGCCTAGTTTTGGGATCAAGGTCTTCAACCAGACTGAGACCTGAACTAAGGAGTGCAGTTGTAATCTCACACAACGAGGGAAGGGGATCCGATCCACTGGTCCTCCATCATTTGACCTCATACTGTATCATTTTGGCACTAAGCCCTGTTTCCTGGCTTAGCTATTGTTATGAAGCAAATTACCTCAAAATGTAGTAGCATAAAACAGCAATCATTTTATTAGTTTTTGTGGTTTCTGTGGGTCAGGAATTTGCATATGTCTTGGGTGGGTTGTTCTGGTGTGGGGTTTCTCAAGTATTTGCAGTCACATGGTGGCTAGAACTGGGACAGCTGGAGTCTGCCAGGCATCTGCAGCTGGGTACTGCCGGGCATCTCTGTCTCCCCATATGGTCTCATTTATTACCTTTCTGTGTGACTTCCACATGCACTAATTTGGGCTTCCTCACAGCATGATGGCCTCTGGGAGGGCAGTCGGACCCAGGGCTCCAGTGTGAGTGCTGCTTTTCTCAAAGCAGAATCAGCATCACCTTTACGACCTAGTCTCAGAATCCCCTCAGCTTCACTTCTGCTGCATTTTACTGGTTATGTGCCACAGGTACACGCATGTCTAAGGTTAAGGACATTCGATGCCATCTCTTAACGGGGTGTGGCAAGGTTGCAGAAAAGACTTTGGGATGGGAAATGTTGTTGTGGTCATCTTTAGAAAGTACAATCTGCCACACCTGGAGTATCAACCAGGCCATCCAGGGCCACTGAGTTCCATGTTAAAGAACTCTTGTAATCTCAGGATAGCAAAGAGCCAGTTCCTGTCAACGATGAAAAGGCAAGTTCTTGCATTTAGAAGGGGATGGGGGAAATGGTTATTCTTTGATTAAAAAAACCATATTAGAACAAGTTTTGTCAGAATGGTCTAATTCCCATTTATGCTGTGACAGGCATGGTTGTATCTAAAGGAGGGAGTTCTATGCAAGCTACATATACACAAAACTTGATAATGCGAGTTCAGGCATAACAAATGAGAAAATATGGTTCTGACTGCTCCTGCAGTGCTCTGTGGGGCAAATGTCTGGAATCCTATCGACATCGCCAATTGCAGCACTCTTAATCCTGTTCGTGATGCCAGTTGTAAAGCTAGGCAAGCACTCCAGTTGTCGGTCTCTTTTACCTGCTGGTAATCCTGTACTGATTGGGCCAATTGTTGAGCTAGGGCTAGGTCTGGAGTTCCCAGACTCCTCAAGCCCATTCACAGACTGGGTCACAAACCCTTCATAGGCCAGGCTGGGTCACCAGACCTCAGACACGCCAGGCTGGGTCACCAGACCCCACACACACCAGGCTGGGTCACCAGACCCCTTCCTGCAGGTCTATGAGCTAGGCAACTGGTCAAAAGGTCCTTGGAAGCCATAGGTTGGAAAGCATGGCTGCACCAGGTGGACACCCAGGGCAGACGCCCACCTGCCTGCTTCACCAAAACTCACTCTCTCTCTCTTTTTTTCTCTCAAGAACACAAGAATAGCAACAAAACTAAAAAGATACATTGGCACGCATATGCATTAACTCCACACACATGCACACACACACACAATTTGCTTAAAATGGACATGCTAAACTATACCCAACCAGACCCGAGATGAGGGCCCTGACCTAACTATTCTATTTTCCCAACAGCTCTGTACTAAGTGACTAGAGAATCGTTATCAGTGGATCTTTTTCAATTTTATTTATTTATTTTATTTTAACATTTACTTGTACATACTTGTGGGGTATAGTTTTCTCTCTTTTTTTTCTTTTTTTGGGGGGTGGTACAGCTGGTATGGGGATCTGAATCTTGACCTTGGTGTTATCAACACTGCGTTCTAACCAGCTGGGCTAACCAACAGCCCATCATTTTCAATTTTAGTGCAATAAGCAGTATTATATAGGAGTAAGTTCTATATCAGGCATTTACTATTCATTCCTCATATTAAGGAGATATAAAGCTATGATCACTAAACATTGAGATCTTTCCAAAGTGAAACAAGTACAAGCAGTCGTAGTAGAGTATGTGGCTTGGCTATTATGAAACAAATTACCTCAAAATGTAGTAGCTTAAAACAGCAATCATTTTATTAGTTTTTGTGGTTTTTGGAGAAGTGTTAGGAGATAAACAGAGTAATGATGAATCAAATAAAACCTAGTAACCTCTGGAAATGAGAAACTCACTGAGCAAAGATAAGATTGTGGGTCATAGTGGGTATCATTTCCTTTTCCTTCCAGTTGACCCCTAATGTTTTTTCTTTGTGGGACCACGTGGCTTGTTTACTGTGGCCTGAGGAGTGGTATTTTTAGCCATCCAGGTAGAAATCCAGAAGTCAGTGTAAGATTCCTTCCATTCCCCACCTCCCCCTCCACATCTGGCTACTTAGACCTGTCCAATTTTACCAAATCCACCTTCTAAGTCTTTCTCAAGTCTGTCTTTCCTCTCTATTCTTGCTGCCACTTCCGTAGTTCTGGTGTTTTAAGTTTTATACCTTTACCACTACAGCAGCCTTCTCACTGGTGCTCCTGTTCTAATGTATCCTCCTGTTATCTGCCAAGTGATCTCATCAGGCCTCTTACCTGCTAAAAGTTCCCTAATGGCTCCTCGTTTCTTCACTGATAACATCTAAACTTTTTGGCAAGACACTTAAGCACCTGCGTGATCTAGCGCCCACCTACCATTGTAGTGTCTTGTCCCTGCTCCCCAGTTTTTGGTCCCTCAAATAAACTATAGCCATTTTAAACTACAGATACTTTAAAACCTTCTTGCTTTTGTTCAAACATGAATGTCTTTTCTAAACCCTTCTTTGGAATCTATCTCCCAGGGAGCATTTATTAATCCCAGGCCTATCTTGCGTGCCCCAAGCCACTCTGTCCATGATGCCAGCATAGCCCCATGTGGGTTGCTTTCCCCACTAGTTCGTAAATTTTCTGAGGACGGTGACTGGCACCTCTGTATCCTCAGAATTTGCAGGCAATCAGCACCAAGCAGGAATTTAGTAAAATTTGGAATAGAACTAAATTAAGTAAAAAATGAACAATGATTCACCAATATAACATTCTCATTTTGAAGAGAATCTTGGTGCTTGTATGGCAATATTAAAAGAGTAGAATTCTGAGTAACCAGCAGGTGGGACCGGGATCCTCACCAAAGCTTGTCAGTTTCTGAGAGCTTCAACCAAAAGGGGTTTGGGGAGTGAGGATGGTTTGAAACTTGGAGCAGGTTCAGAGGCATACACAGAGCCCTAAAGATGAAACCTCAATGTCTGAGGAAAGGTAATTTGTAAGGCGAGGGGAGAAAAGGTCAAGGTGCAGCTTAATAACAACATCCAAAATTTTAAAATTTATCTTCCCAGAAGATGAGCATCTCTTAGGAACCAGAAACAGGGAACGTGATCTTAGTCAGTAGCAGAAGAGATTTAAACAACAATGGGTTGCTTGACAGTGAAGCTTATAAACAAGGACAGTTTGCTTAGGGAGAAAAGAAATTTCCTGCCCTTTTTTGGGCAGAGGGGGACAGATGAGGGCAGGAGACTTCAGGTGAGAAAGTTTACTGACTTGAGTGAAGACCTGCCAAAGGTGGGAGATGGAACCACAGGGCTTTAAGGTCTCTTACAAACTTTAGAAATCATTTTCAAATGCTGATTTTATGTAGTAGTAAGCATTCATAAAATTTCACTCATTTTTAACTAGGATGTTGAATTTATAAGCATGCAGTGAAAAGAACTAGCTGTCCTTTTCTATGTGTAATCAATTGATGATGATGCTTGATTTTAGCTATTTCTACTCTTACTTGCTGAAAAGTATTAATAAAAAACAAGCAAACAAACAAAAATTAACCAACCAACCAACCAACCAACCAAACCCAATCTTTTTATGACCTGCTGATTGATCTCAGGTAGCACTAGTGGCAAGACAGAATTGTTAGCTCTGCTGTCTGGAAAAATTGTTGCTATTTGGGAATTGCAATAAGCCTCCCCTGCTTTCATACTGGCATTTTCACCTTTCTGATATTTAAATACCATATAATGGTGTCACAAAGATGTTTAAATGTTTGTAGTGGAAACAGCATTAGCGGTAAAATTTTTGTGTATTTCTTTTCTATGTAGGTGAAGGGATTTGGGTTTCTTTGGAATGGAAAATGCTCTTTTATATCTTTTGCAAAATTTAATTTATTGTTTCTTTTATAATACCTTTCATCTTTCCTATACAATGAAGAATCACTAATAGGAATCCGTATAAACCCTACTAATTTTTGTTCTTATACTGTAAGACTAAGAACAGTTTAACAGGAACCAAGTTACATGCTTTAATCCATACTAAGGAAAAATATTTTGCAAATGTTTCTCTTCAGAGTATTAAAAGTAAATGAAGGTTAAAGAAGGAAGCTAAAAAGAAAGCCTTATTAAATACGTTCTGATAAATCAAACTGATTCCAATCTTAATAGTCAATTTAAATAATGGAATTGGTTAACAGCATCAAATTAGGATTAAAGAAAGAGATAAAAATCTATTTCCACAAGTTGTTTCCAAACAAGACATTCACGGACTGGCTGATGCCATATTACATCAATCTGATTATACTGTACTTAATAAAGTATGCCCTATGATAAAATCCTGCTGGGAGATGTGTTTAATCAGATGCCTTTGATATTCTTTGAGCGAAAGCTACTTTGGATTCAAAAGAATCAAAGAGAAAAATCTTTTGCTCCTGTGATCAATCTTCATCCGCTGTGGAATCTGGTGCTGTATACACACCCATCCTAATATACTCCCAAACATAAGCATGACTTAACTGGCTGGGATTTCAGATTTGTCTTTTCAGAAGCCATGAAAAAAAGATTTGTTTTGCTTAATAACCATGTTCCACATCGACTGCTCATTTTTAAGTTTATTGCAAATCAAATCAAGATAAAGATTTTCTGTTACCAGCAATTTTAATGGGCACCAGTGACTACAATTAACAGCTACCTAATAATAATTAAAAATTACTATTGCAGATAGTTTTAGCTTTGTTTGGCTCCCATAGGAACTAAATTGACACATTCACTTCTCAAGACAAGCTTTCTATTTCATTGACCAATCTTGAACACTCTGTGAAGATATGTCATAGAAATAGACAAGATGAAAAGTTTATGACTTACTTTTCTCCTTCTTCCAAGGAGTGCGCTATTTTTGCATTTTCCCGAGCTTGCCACTTGAATTGTGGAGTTCACTTTCTTCTGCCAGCTCCCACTGTATGTCAGAACAACTTAAAGTGGTCCTCCCTTTGCTACATTGAAATTGGTTTTTAAATTATAATCAGCTTTAAAGGAGGTCACTGGATGTAAGGAGTTTAGTCCAGTAACTTTGAGGGGAGAAGGTTTTCCTTCCCCTGCTGTCATGCCACAGGGTCTGAACATGTCTGGGGGGGGGTGCGGCAGGACCCAGCCAGCCACCAAGCTGCTGATGCAACCTAAAGTGACTTGGAAGGGAGTGAGAACAAAAGGCATCACTTATGTTAGGTGATTAGCGGCAAATGATGTATGGGGGTGGGAGGGAGCCTGGTGTATACAAGGAAGGGGAGCCAGCAGTTGCCCTTGTCTAGACAGGGGAAGGACAAAGAATGCTGGCCCTGAACATTTGAGGCCCTGGGGGATTTCTTAACAGAATCCAATGGCAAAAGACTATTTGCAGCTTTGTACAGTAAGAGCTAAAGTTCTTTGGACATGTTGGCCTCACGGACAGCTGGAAATATCTAGTGGCAAATACCTATGAGCTACTTATGTATTTCAGAAGCAAAAGAATGAGAAGGCTACAAATTGCACGTCTTTTTCACTTAGTGCTCAGTGTTTCCAGCAAGTAAATGCAGTATCTCAGCTGAGCTGCTCTTTCAAATTATTGTTAATTAAATAATACTCCCTAAGAAATCTGTCATTACCGGCAGCCAGGAATGGGTTTGTCGAGTTTGC
Source organism: Galeopterus variegatus (assembly GCF_000696425.1). NCBI lineage: Eukaryota > Metazoa > Chordata > Mammalia > Dermoptera > Cynocephalidae > Galeopterus > Galeopterus variegatus. Next base: position 696,751 of record NW_007726439.1, read on the forward strand.
CTGAGGCTATAAATGCACCAACAAACAGGCTCTTAATTGCCCTAAGAGGTAATTTCATTGGGGATTGTAGTTCACTTTTCCTTAACTTTTCCTTTTTGCTTCTGTGTGGAGTTCCATAAGGCCAGAGGGATCATTCTCTAATGATTCATCTGTTGAATAAACTCATTCTCCATAATGGAAAAAATACATGTTGTTATTGAATCTGTAATTTGTCCTTCTGTTTCCATTATGAATAAAGAGAAGCAACTAATAACAGATTTTAAAATTAACTCAATTTCCCCCTGTTCATTACCTTGCTTATCCTTTAAATTAAGTGACTTTTGTTGGGAGAAGTAAATTCTGATATGTCATAGACCTAACTCTGACATTACTTCTTGTCAACTGCTTTCCTGGTAGACAGTGTTGGGTGGGGGAAAGATGAGGGCAGAACAATTATCAGCAGATGTAGCTGAAAGTGGGGGAAAGATGAGGGCATTTGGCTTCAGAGACTAATATGTGCTGTGGCCTAGAAATTAAAGTGACCTTATAGGGGATGGCTGGTTAGCTCACTTGGGAGAGTGTGGTGCTGAGAACACCACGTTCAAGGGTTCGGATTCCCTTACTGGCCAGCCGCCAAAAACAAACAACAAAAATGAAATAAAGTGACCTTTATACAAACATTTTCCTTCTGCTCATGAGCACAGAATATGGACAAGCATTAAGAAAAAGTCACCTTTTTAATCCTCATTGTTATAAAAGCCTCCATATGCCATTTTTAAAAGAAGTACTATCTCAGCCTTTTCTTAAATGACCTCTTTTTCATCATAATGTAATATATTTCTTTCACCTTTTGACTGGTACTTTGGGCTTTTAATAAAGTTACGTACTTGTTTCGGAGGAATTACACTTTAGAATGCATCTTGGTAGTATTTCATCCTAACAGTTTCATTTGGTTGAATTAATGTGCAGCTGTGCCTTAGTGGGGGCGGGGGGTGAGAGAGAGAGAAGAGGGAGGCTCACATAATCACACCTCCAACCTCCAAGCAAAACTTTCTTCAGTTCCACATTTCAGTATTGTTATAGTAGCCTTTTTCCGTAATAAAAGCATAATTTAGCTGGATAGTACTAAAACATACATCCACCTTATATCAGTGATTTACTATCTTGTGGTCAGAATTGTTTCTTTTCTACCAAGTTCACATTTTGTTTTTATCCTTTCTCTATCTGGTGTCACTTAATAATCTTTCATTCTCCTTCCTCTTCCCCCCTTCCCTCCCAGGTTCTTGTCTCTCTCTTTTTCCCATTAAAATGTGAATGGGCAGGCATCTCAGCCATTATGTCTATACATTGCTGAATACACTTGGAGAAAAGTAGGGCCTCCTTTTGTCTGGACCCTGGACGGCTGCATGTCATTCTGCACCAATGGGCAGGGCCTCCCTCACAGTAAGAACTTAGCAATAATTGCCAGAACAAATTGAGCCTGAGCTTATAGGTTCACTTCCTTTTTCAGTTGGACAATGGAGGGAATAGGGGAACAAGGCATTTTTGACCAATGACAATACAGTGTAGAAATAGATTGGATACAGTCAGTGCTCAGTTGTGTTGCAGATGACAGTCATGGGATAGATTGCATATAGGAATCATAAAATGTAAGCCCATAATCATAGAGCTAACCAAGCCTGGTCTCCCTCACACACCCCTGGGCACTACAGTATGATCTGCACATATGGTAGTCAGCAAGAAATTACTGGAACTTCCACACAGACTGCCTGCAGAGGTGAGGACAAAGATGGGATGGGTTGGTGTTTGTGTTCTTTTTGCATCTGGTGAAGAACAGCAGAGGCAGCACTTAAATTGTTTTCACCAGAGAGCAATGAGAAAAATGGTCTTCAGTAAGAAATCTGATATGGGTTAAAGAAACTCATTTAAAAACCCTATTACATTTCCCCCACCTGCACAATTTTTTATCAGAATCTCTATGAGTCATTGATGTGTTTCATATATGATATCTGTGGTGTATCCTCATCTCTCTCCTTGTGTTTTGTGTATATTTATGTGTGTGTGTATGTATGTGTGTGTATGTGCAGCTACACGTTTTTCTTCATTAATTCCACATGTATGGAGGTAGCTGGAAATGATAACGTACGTGAATAAATGTCAGTGCAAACAGATGCAATAGTATAGGTGATTTTCTCTTTCTACATACACACATTCATCTTCCAAAGGTTGATTCTAAATTTACACAATACTACAGGCTCCCTTCCAGAAATCCTTCCACCATCATGAGAGATTGTGTCGGGGGTCACAGAGTCAACTGAGGCTGTGTACTGTGTTGTCACTACAAGATGGATGGGAGGGGAGAGGAAGCAAGGCCTTCACTAAACTGAGAAGCCAGCCTGGTGTATCAAAACTGCTAAAGCAGCCAGATCACCTGTCTGCATGACAGCCCAGTCTGTGTTTTAAAAATGTTATTTATATAGACATTTGGATGTGTGTGTGTGTGTGTGTGTGTGTGTGAATTCTCATTCAACAGAAGTTAAGCTTTGCTCAGCTGCTTCCAAACTGACTGGGGGCAGACACACAAGGAGCTTCAGCCAACCGAATGGCTTTCCATCTGCCCTCTGCTTTGCTTGGAAATAACCAGCCAGACCAACCGTTTTAGCTTTGCTTTGTTCGTTTTTCTTTTCTTTTCTTTTTTTTTTCCCATTCTGATCTGAAATAGAGGCTGACATGAAACAAACATGGCATTTCCTTTTAAAAATTGGATTCTGAAATTGGCTTCATCTTTCCAGAAGCACAGTGCTGATGCAATTCCTTCCCAGCTTTGTGAATGTCATAAGCAGTTTGCATATAAAGCTCCAAATCTGGAGGCAATTACCACATTTGTTTTTTGGAGGGTTTTCTTGCGGGGAGAGGGGTGGTTAGTTTTTGGTGGTCACAAAATGATATGTTGCAGTGGGATAAAGAAAATGGTTTCCCCCATGTATAGTAAGAGATGAAGAAAATGGGGAAAAATTGACAAAGAGTATTTTTCCAGTATTTTACTAGCAGTTTTTAAGGGGACACAGCAAAATGTGAAGTCATGCAAGTGTGGCTTCTTGAGGAACGTCATCAGTATCACATACAAGCTACAGTTCACAGTTAATGGCCACTGTAGTTGAAGTGACGCTTATGGTAAGGTGAGTCCCCAGGTGCGATGTACGAGATAGGGATAAGCCAGTCGCACTGTAGTGATTTGAAACTGGAAGACTTTTAATGGAGCAAGCAGTGGGAAAAGGGATACTGGAGGAATACAGTCCATTAAAGGTCTTCTAGCAGTAAATATGCTTAAAAGGAGAGGTAAGAAACAGAACATTCTTAGAAATACAGGTGTACTTCAAAATCGTGTGGAAAAATGGAATTAAAAGATAATACCAGAATTTTCCAGAAAAGTTCTTTTCTGAACTTTTTTTTCCCCATGGACTTTTTGAAGACCTCTCATACTGTGTTCTCTCCCTCCCCAAACATACCCCCCCCACACACATACACACACCCCTCTACACGCAGAAATAAAAAGGGATTTCCCTTACTCACTGCAGGCTTAGCATATCTTGATGTCTTGAATCCTTAGGGGTTGTAAGAAAAAAGAACTGTTTTAGGGAGAAATAAGAATTGGAGAATCCTGTCAACCGAGATTATCATTTCCACTCTCCATGCATGCGGTGAAAAGGCAAGCCATGTAATTTTAACCCAGTTTCACTTTGAACTTGTGATGGAGCCAGGGCTGCTCTCACAGATACGGTTGAGCCAAATTAAGTTAATAATGAGAGTAATCTCAAAAAAGGGATATGTATCAACAGAAGCAAATTCTTCAGTGGAGGCTACTTGACGTGCTGGATTGCCTGGGGTCTTATCTCCGCTCTACCGTTTACAGGCTGTGTGAACCTTGGCAAGTACCTTTCCTTGAGTGCCCCTTTCCACATCTGCAAAACTGAGCTAATAGTGGCTAATTCCTACCTCTATTACATAAGTCAGCACATGTGAAGCACTGGGAACAGAGCCTTGGCATACTGTAAGTGCTTAATATATATAGCTATTAGTACTGGTAAGAGAAAAAATATAGGCCTTGGGGTCAGGCAGAATCAGGTTTAGATTCTACTTGTGTGTTTTTTGGCAAGTGATTTAATCTTTCTGAGGAGACTCAGAGAGTTTTTCTAATGCACAGATTTGCGGGGTTGCTAGAAGGACGAAATCATCTCTTATATATAAGAGGCAAAGCACTGTGCATAGAACGTAACAGACGCTTAATAAAAGTTTGTCTTTCCAAAAGTAGAAAAGAGAGTACTTCTGTGGTGTAAACTATAATGTTAGTCACTAAATGACTATCCTCATGATTGTTTGGATCTTTTCCTTCATTTTTTTTTTTTTTTTTTTTTTTTTTTTTTTTTTTTTTTTTTTTTTTTC